>NW_015388161.1:39496-150914 GCF_001527695.2 Protobothrops mucrosquamatus
ATATACAAAATTTAAAATAAATTAAAAGATATATTTAAATAGGCCTTTTTCTTATTTTAAAAGTTGATTAAAATCCAATTTAAAATATCCCTAGGCCAGTCCTGCCAGCTGAAACAGCCATGTCTTGAGGGCGCGGCGGAAGGAGGGGAGATCTGGAATCACCCGGATCTCTGGGGGCAGCTCGTTCCAGAGGGTGGGATCTCCAACAGAGAAGGCTCTCCCCCTGGGGGTCGCCAACCGACACTGTCTGGTTGACGGCACCCTGAGGAGACCCTCTCTGTGGGAGCGTATCGGCCGGTGAGAGGTGATCTGTGGCAGAAGGCGGTCTCGGAGGTAGCCAGGTCCGATGCCATGGTGCACTTTAAAGATGATGATCTGCAGGGACTCGTCCAGAAGTCAAGTCCAGTTTGAAAGTACACACAAAGAAGGTTACCATTAATAAAGGCAGAGCGACTCTGAAATTAGGCAAAATAAGGCGATTGTTTTAGACCAGAAATTTTGACTATTGGAACATGACAATAAACAGCTAGCTGTTTTGTAGGGCCCCATTGTTTACTTATCCTTAGACTCAAAACTCTGCAAAAATGGATAATGGACCATGGCAGGAAATTTGTAGGAGAGAACGTGTGTTTGTGTTTGTGTTTGTGTGTGTGTGTGAAGACTCAAGTTCCGGTTTTTGTTGTTGTTGCTGTAATGATTTATTGTGGGTTGTGATTCCTACCTGGCCAACGTGGTCCCAAGATCCCCTTTGCTTTCCGAAGTGGTTGTCTCCCAACAGAGATCCATTGGCCCCTCTGTGAATAGCAAGATCAGGTTTTCAATCATCACATTTTGGGTAGATGCTCTGTATAAATCGTCACCCCATTTTTAGGTTTTTGGTGTGCGTGTATCTCTCAGTTGCAGGACAGCCCTGGAGAGGGAGAGCTGATCCAGAGTTCGGCGTTTCCTTTTTCTTTCTTTTAAATCGTCTAACTTGGCCTCTTTTCTGAGTTCCCACCCAGTGATATAATTCCTGGGAAAAATGCCCTTGCGAGAAATATGGGACACAAGGATTGTAGCGAATGCTCCGTTCTTTTGGGACACCTGCAGATGTTCAGCATTTGTTAAGCCATGGATTAAAAGGAGTGGAGAATTTGGGGGGAGGGGGGTTGGACAAGAGGATAAACGGGCAAACAACAAAGCAGGCATTATGAGCCTCAATCTTGATTGGAATGTGAAAGATTTTTGTTACTAAGGAATCTAAGTCCTGTCCAAGTTACCTTCTTAATATTAGCCTTTCCAGCAGGGCCATTCTCGGCCATTATTAGAAAAAAAAATACAGCTCGTGCTTATTTTATAGTTAATCAAAGCTTAGTAGGTCAGTCAATTTATTACAGTCTTAGACCATGATAGCAGTGTTCCAGTATCTCATGGGTTGCCCCAAAGAAGAGGGAGTCAAGCTATTCTCCAAAGTGCCTGAAGGCAAGACAAGAAGCAACGGATGGAAACTAATCAAGGAGAGAAGCAACCTAGAACTAAGGAGAAACTTCCTGACAGTGAGAACAATTAACCAGTGGAACAGCCTGCCTCCAGAAGCTGTGAACGCTCCAACACTGGAAGTTTTTAAGAAGAGACTGGACAGCCATTTGTCTGAAATGGTATAGGGTTTCCTGCCTGAGCAGGGGGTTGGACTAGATGACCTGCAAGGTCCCTTCCAACTTTATTATTATTATTACTATTATTATTACTATTATTATTACTATTATTATTATTACTATTATTATTACTATTATTATTATTATTATTACGTGACCGCAGGGACGCTGCAACCGTCGTAAATATATTCCAATTGCCAAGCATGAATATTGATCACGTGTCTATGGGGATGCGGCAACGGTTGTGTGAAAATAGTCATAAGCCACTTTTTTTTACAGTGCTGCTGTCACTTTGAATGGTCACTAAACAAACGGTTATAAGTTGAGAACTACTTGTATTCATCTCTGTCAAAACCTACAGTTGGGGGGTCTGGTAAAACCACTTTGCGGCCCTTTGTTTTGATGTTGTAATTTGTTCGACCGGCTGCACCATGGCTATTCGTGTGTTTTTTAGCCCACCTGGGGACCAACTAAGAAAGGTGGCTTTAATTTGGCCATTGTTGTCTGCTTCTAATATTAGAATGCTGGAAGCAGTTCAGGTTCTGAAGGAATCAGCCTACATTTCTTCGTCAGAGGTCCTTTCCTTTCCTTTCTTCCCTCTCAAGTCATATCAGTGAGCATGTGGAAGCAATTATGATGAAGAGCTTGCGATTATATTCAAAGTTCCATGTGATTTGTAGTGGTTAAATGTTTTGCTGGGTGGGGAAAGATGATGTTTGAAGAGAGGAGAAAAAAATTGCGTCCTTGTTATTCGTTACTGGTACTTTTTAAACATTTAGAATGATTGCATATCCATGGCAAAGATCTCTGCAGATTAGGATGGATTAGAGCTACATAATTTCAGATCTTAGTGGGTTCGGGGGATTAATTGTTAATGTGTGTTCTTTGGAGTTATTTTTAAATCAGAGATAGTTTAGTGTTGGCCGTTTTACTCTTTCTGCATAATTTCCACCAGTACTCTTATTAATATCATTAAGGGTAGAGATGGGGAAATTCATTTTCATCTGAAAAATCATTTTTTCATTTAAAATGAATTTAATATTCTTTCATCTTTATTTTACATTATCAGACTAATCAACAGAAACTGCCTTTCAAAATTTATCTCTCTGAATGTTGCATTCAGTTGCCAACTTGAAAAAAAAAAACACCACCCTTTGGTATGAAACAATTAAAAAAAATACATATCTCCACAAAAGTCACCTATAAATATTATTTCCGTATCAGGGAAGATAGTGTAAAAAGGCCGTATATTTCAGCAAAATTACGGACCAAAATATAACGCTTTGAGGAAATCTACTGTATATAAAAATATGCATTTTGGTCCAAAGAGTTTTAAAAAAATAAAAACGGGAAGTGCAACAGATTGAAGTTGCCAGATTAGAAACAGAAGAAATGGAGGAAAACATTAAATGGGGTGCCTTGAAGCTGAATATCGGAAACTAGAAATTGAAACTGATTTTTCCATAAAGAAATGGGTCCGTTTCCATGATTTGTATTAACTATGTGAAGGTTGCAGGCATTGATTTTATAACGAGACTTTGAGCATCTTTTGGAGCCTTAGCAAGACCAAATCCACTAGCAGAATATAGGAAGCAAATTCTTTACTTTGTTTTGAAATCAGCCTGAATTTGCGACCTCCAGCGCAGATGGTTGTTTGCGAAAGGCCCCCCCCCCAGCCTGTCTCTACTACCTGGTGCCTTCCAGATGTATTGAAATTCTTGGAGTTGTAGGTCAAAGCATCCGGATGACACCAATTTGGGGAAACCTGCTGCAGGAGAGCAGCAGATGTATTGTTGGATGTTAGACTTCTTTCACCTAGTTTACATTTCAATTCATTCCTCCTCCTACAGACGGAATGGCTTCCTACACTTATTTAATGGCCAGTTAGTTACAGATGCTATAAGGCAAGTCCACCTAAATTCACATTGTCACAAGAGGTGTGTGTAACAGCCCTGAATTTCACTTTAGTACCCCCTCCCCCAATCCTGCAGCCTCTCTGCTTCCCATGCCCGACGACTAAAAACGAGTAGTAATTTTATTGCACATCGTAGTTACCCTTTTAACTTATCTGAGCATGCCCTTTGCCTGGTAGTAATTTCTGCTTGTCTGAATGCTGACTATGGAAGGACTGGGTTTTTCTCCTGCTCCCTTCAACACTTAGCACTGTCCTTTCCCCTCCAAACTGGTCACTCCTAATTCCAGCTTCAGAGAACTGGCTGAGTAGTGAAGCTAATACAAACCAGCAGGATACTTTTGCAGCACTGTGTACATTCTCTCCCTATGATGTCATCCCTGCTGTCGGCTTGGGGCAAACGCTTTCCACTCCACTGTTGTTGGCGGTTTTATTTATTTAAATTTGCCATCAAAGAGGATGGATCATTGGCATGTTCTCATCCATGTCAGGGATTGAATGCATGCATTAAATATGAATGAAAGGAGAGTTGTTGGTTTTTTTTAACATCCTTCCCAATATAATCTAAACCTCCATCAAAATCACATTCC
Source organism: Protobothrops mucrosquamatus (assembly GCF_001527695.2). NCBI lineage: Eukaryota > Metazoa > Chordata > Lepidosauria > Squamata > Viperidae > Protobothrops > Protobothrops mucrosquamatus. The sequence goes on from NW_015388161.1 coordinate 43,633, forward strand.
CCGCCCACCGTACAAAATGAAAAGCACACAGCCCGCTCTCAGATAAAGTAGCAGGGAAACTGATGACATTCCCTAAAATACAACACACATTTATTTGATTTTTTTTTAGACGTATATTCCACCTTTTGTGCAGAAAGTGCACAAGATACAGCATAAACGTATTTGATTTTTTAAATATATATATATTCCACCTTTTGTGCAGAACTGCTCCAGGTAGACTATATGGTGCTTCACACACCCCATTTTTATTTATTTTATTTTATTTTCATGGTGCTCATTTCCCCTAAAAGATGACTCCGGGCAGCGACAACAATTCTATAAGGTGGATTTGGGTTGAAAATGGCTGGCCCAAAGTCATTCTGTAAGCTTTTGAGGGTAGATAAATAAGAGCTTTCTTGGCTCTTGTCCAGCACCTTAACCATTAGTTGGCAAAACACGACTCATAACTTATTCAGTTGATGCATATTTCAAAGCATATCCAGGTGACTGAGTAAACCATGATAAAGCAATCTGTAGTACACTGTAAATTTAATGAAAGTCATTCGCTTTTAGATTGGCACAATGCACAATTATAGCTTAGTGTTAGCCACAAATGAGCCAAAATATCTTGTTCAACACGTTAAGGGTTTTCATCATATTCGGAGTTCCAGTACAGTCTGAGTTATGAAGGTTTGCGGGCTAATCATAATTCAGCTATCTTCACGTGGAGCTTCTTTTCTGAAGTCCCTTTGCTTAAAAATGGCTTTAACGGCAAGATAGGCAGCAAATAAATTTAATAACAAATAATGTCAGTGACATCATCATCATCATCATCATTATTATTATTATTATTATTATTATTAGTTTGGTTTTGAAATATCGCTGTTTCTGACATTGATGCAGGAGGAGGGTAGACAGAGCCTGGGCATAGAGTCAAGAGAGGACTCAGCCTGGAGTCATTACATGACCACAAAGAGTTTAAGTCCAGCCCCTCTTGAATTCCATTGATTCTTATCTAGTGACAATTTAATGTTGACCATTAGTTGACTAGATTCTTGTGTATAGGCATGAGCAATAAATCAGCTTAGCTGGAACTTGACACATAATCCCGATTCTTTGTGCCTGACATCAGACATTGATCATGATTTCATACTCTTTCAAACTTCCATTTTTATCCGCCTCTCAGCTTCTATAGACTAACGTCTCCCCTGCCTTTTGGAGGGGGGGGGGAAGATGAGACATAAATTCCCTTGCCAGGATGGCACATGTTTCTGATTTGAACATGGTTGAAAGAAACGGGAAAGCCTAGTACCATGAATGGCTTTCTAACCAGGCAGGTTTCGAGAACGATCTGGTGACACAGAGCACACCCGACTCAGAGCTCTCGTTTGGGTTGCAACACAACTGTGTTCTCTCTTCCTCCACCCCCGCACTCGGTTTTTCATTTAATAGTGGAGATATTTATAGAAAGCTTTTTCATGCAACAATCTGCCAGAGCAGTAATGTCACGTGAACATGCTGTCATTAAAATCAGGGCGAAAGGGTAAGAGGAAAATATAGAAATTACCCACCTTTTAAATGTTTGAACTTGGCAACAACTAGTTGGGTGGGTCCAAGATAAAGCGTTTTGTCCAAATTTTAGCAGAAGGGAAGGGTGGGAAAAAAAATTTCTTAGTCATTCCACAGCCTGTTTTGTTAAAAACCTATCTGACCCGCTGTCTGATTTACATGAAGGAAACTCGTCTACTATTTTGAAATATAGAATTTAAGGAAGTCTCTTTCGGTTGGCCAAGTTTTTATTTTATCCTTGAAGAATTGTGAATGAATTCTGCAGAACACATGCATTTGGGGCAGGAAAAATAATGTCATTTTACACTCTTTGTTTTTCAGCCTATTCAACTGCCTAAACATTATCTTGATCAAATTGGAATCATCAAACAATAGTTATGAAATCAAAAGCTATTTTAGTATTTATGAATGAAACATTCCAGCTGTTGTTTACAGTTCCTAGAGTTCTCTTTGGCAGGATTTGATGAATAAGGCTCTCCGCTCATTAGAAAAGATCAGAAACATTATATATTATATATAATGTTTCTGATCTCTTCTATATATATATATATATATGGTACGCAGAGAGAGAACAAAAGGTGATTTGAGTTTTTAAGACCTCAAAACTAATCTTGCCAATATATTAATAGGGAACACAAACATATTCATATTTCACAGTCATCAACAGCTGCCATTAGAACTTACAGTGGACCAAAGAATGCAACATCTGCTTCATCCAATATGTCTATGGAGATTTTCAATCATCCAGGTCATGCTTGTCCTAAAGGCGCCTTTCTTCAGAACTGAAGAAGCTTCTAGAATGAGAAGCAAAATATTTTCAAGGAAAAAATGAAATCCAGTTGGACTTCACCCAAAATATTCAAGTATAATGCAATTTTATTTTGGCTTAGCATAGGTGCACCTACTCATTGCACTTTGCATAGCATGATATATTATCTAGTGTGGTGTATGGGTTTTTAATTTATTAATTGCTTAATATGCTGGATGGAAACTAATCAAGGAAAGAAGCAACCTAGAACTAAGGAGAAATTTCCTGACAGAACAATTAACCAGTGGAACAACCTGCCTCCAGAAGCTGTGAATGCTCCAACACTGGAGGTTTTTAAGAAGAGACTGGATGGCCATTTGTCTGAAATAGTATAGGGTTTCCTGCCTGAGCAGGGTTGGACTAGATGACCTCCAAGGTCCCTTCCAACTTTATTATTATTATTATTATAACATGGAATGTGCCGTCATCTGCCAGCAATCTCCCTCTGGACTCTAGGTAGGACAAGCAGCCCAAACTTTGTGCAAAAGAATTAATGGAGATAAATTTGATATCTTGATTCAGAACAAGGACAAAGTAACATTAGATAATTTCAACCTCCTGGGACATTTCGTAGCAGACCTTGAAATGACTGTTTGGAAAAAAAGCAGACCTTCAACTGCGCCACTGAGTGAGTCATTCTAGAACTCGTTTGCATCAAAAGTATCAGGCTATCTCAAGAGAGTCTGAACAAACATGATGGGTTTTAACACGTCACAATTGTTGATGGATAAGGCATTAGCAATCTGCACAACCAACCTCTCTTCTTCTCAAGAGAAGAAGACAAGAAGCAACGGATGGAAACTAACCAAGGAGAGAAGCAACCTAGAACTAAGGAGAAATTTCCTGACAGTGAGAACAATTAACCAGTGGAACAACCTGCCTCCAGAAGCGGTGAATGCTCCAACACTGGAAGTTTTTAAGAAGAGACTGGACAGCCATTTGTCTGAAATGGTATAGGGTTTCCTGCCTGAGCAGGGGGTTGGACTAGATGACCTCCAAGGTACCTTCCAACTTTTTTATTATTATTATAAGTTCCTTTCTTCCCACCCGAATTTAAATCCTACATCAGTCTAGCGATTCTAGGCATCTGATGAAGAGAACTGCAGCTCACCAAAACTTGTACTTTTAAATAAAATTTGTGAGATGGAAAAGATGCTGCCTGACTCTTGATTCACACGCGCGCACACACACACTCCGGTTACTGGGATACTGTGTCTAGAATTTGAGATTTGCCCTGAGCTCTGTATGAAATTACCCTCTTTAAACATCTACATGGGGTATCAACAGCTGGTTGAACCAGCACCAGCTTAGAACTAGTGAAAATATGTCTGCTGTACTTGAAATGATTCTCTCCCACCCCCCCTTGCATGTAAGGGAAACATCCATAAGTGAAGCAAAGCAATTCATCTAAATCAGTGTTTTTCAGACTTGGCAATGTGAAGATCCTTGGACTTCAACTCTCAGAATTTCCCAGCCAACGTGGCTGAGGAATTCTGGGAGTTGAAGTCCATGCATGTTCACGTTGCCAAGTTTCAAGAACACTGATCAAAAAAGCTTGTCTGGAAGCACTCAAGCATCCCATCCTGCCCCCAAGACAGAACTTTCTGTTGTCCTTTAAAACTGGCTTGGCGGGTTTCTGAAACTACCCTTTTCAAAGGGCAAAAGAAAGAAAACACAGGACACAGAATCATGGTCTCCAGTTATAAGAAAAGAAGCACAGGTTGAAAACTGGAAAAAAATCCCGTAATAGGGAGAGGAATTTGATGGCGGACCCAATGGTGTCCTTTCTTTTGCCCCACGTCTTCAGGGAGATGTAATTTATTTAATTTATTATGGATTTTGCCCAGTGCAGAGAGCTTGAGCTCCTTGTCGGCCACAAAAGCCTCTTTCAATTTTATAATTCAGTCACTACAAAGTCCTGCAAAGACCAGAATTAGAAAGCAAAATAAGCATTAAAATGTGAACACACATATATACACACACAGAGCCTTCCATGAATAGCCCAAGAGAATTAGTTTAAACTCATTACATTTAATTGGCTCTTAGGAGCTTAAGAGGAATACAAATACTGTAGTCTCTTTATGGCATCAATTATTGCTAGCCCTAACCTATCATGGGATTTTTTTTTCTTTCTTTTCTTTCAATTAAGTACTGACCTCTTTCTATTTTGGGCAACTCTGCTCTACTTCTAGGAACATTCTTGATGAGAAACTCTACCAAGCTCTATAAGTAGAAGTAGACGGCTGCTGGAATTGGGTATGTCTAGTTTAATGAAGAGAAGGATAAGGGGGGGACATGATAGCAGTCTTCCAATATCTCAGGGGCTGCCCCAAAGAAGAGGGAGTCAAGCTCTTCTCCAAAGCCCCTGAAGGCAGGACAAGAAGCAACGGATGGAAACTAAGCAAGGAGAGAAGCAACCTAGAACTAAGGAGAAACTTCCTGACAGGGAGAACAATTAACCAGTGGAACAACCTGCCTCCAGAAGCGGTGAATGCTCCAACACTGGAAGTTTTTAAGAAGAGACTGGACAGCCATTTGTCCGAAATGGTATAGGGTTTCCTGCCTGAGTAGGGGGTTGGACTAGATGACCTTCAAGGTCCCTTCCAACTTTACTACTTTTATTATTATTATTATTATTATTATTATTATTATTATTATTATTATTATTATTATTAGATCTATTCCAGCCTAAATCGGCCAAGAGGGCTGAAATGGTTTCACTCATTCCCTGATCACGCTAAAGGAATCTTTTTAATTCAGAAAAAAATCAGATCCAAGGTAACCTACAGTCTAATGTGGGGGTGGGGTGGGGTTCCCCCAAAGCTTGGGAACTTGAAGACATGTGGACTTCAACTCCCAGAATTCCCCAGTCACCAATCTGGGAGTTGAAGTCCATGTCCTAAAGTTGCAAGTTTGAGAAACACTGTCGAACAGGTAGCACTGTTAGACACTGAGGTACATGTTTGTAAGCTGCAATCCCCAAATCCAGTTTGGCTGCATTTGCAAAGGACAAACGAGTCCAACCTGATTTATCCAGGCATATTATGGAAAACCATCCCCAAAAGGGTTTAATAAGAAAGTAATAGATAAACCATGAGAGCATGTGGGTGGGCATAAATAGCCTCTTGTAAGAGTCCTCTTCATATTTTTCAGATGTGGGATGTAGTAGAGGGCAGTTTTTGTTCTTAAGGCTATTTTTTGTCTGAGCCCAAAGATTTCCTTACCACAGTGTGGATCTGACATGGCAGCTTTGCATTCACACGCTCAGGTATTCATGGAAAGGCACTCACATCCTGAAGCCATAACCATGAACAAACCATGGCAGTTTGCATTCAATCCATCACTCTAAGTTGGTACCAAGTCTGTCTGTTTGCTGCCTTTGATATAGTTTTTGACTTCTGGTGACTTCCTGGACTATCCGTGTAGTTTCTTGGCAAAGGGTTGTTGTTAATAATAATGATAAAGTTGGAAGGGACCTCAGAGGTCATCTAGTCCAACCTCCTGCTGAGGCAAGAAACCCTATACCATTTCGGACAAATGGCTGTTCAGTTTCTTCTTAAAAACTTCCAGTGTTGGCGCATTCACCGCTTCTGGAGGCAGGTTGTTCCACTGGTTAATTGTTCTCACTGTCAGGAAGTTTCTCCTTAGTTCTAGGTTGCTTCTGTAGACCCTAACTCTAACTGACCCAATGTCACTCAGCTGGCTTGGAGCCTAAAACAGAACTAGAATTCCCAGTTTCCTGGTCTCTATCCTGATGCCTTAACCACTACACCAAACAGGCTTGCTATGTTTGATGGCTTAATTAGAAATCATGGATTAAAAAGTCACTTGGGAACCTCATTCCCAAGTTGTACACCTGTTGGCAGAGCTTTTGCTCTTCAAAAAAAAGAGAGAGAGAGAGAGAGCTTTTTTCAAAACACAGCTCATCCCACCTGCCAGTAAAATAGCTTTCACTTGGAAAGCCGGCCTTTTTTCCTCCTTTTACAGGAAATGGATGAAGTCTAGGCTGAAATAATTTCTCAGGCTGTTTTTTAAATTGCTGCTGTGGCGGAAACATATCCTGTTAACAACAGGAAACCAATAGCTTTTGCTAAGTAACCGGGTTCTCCAGCATAACTGAGGACCAATATAGGGAGGCGGGAAAAATGCAGACTGGGACCCTGGTTGAGGATGCAAGAGAGCTATTAAATGTCCTGCAAACTCCATGCCAATGCAGCCAGACTGATGTTGAATAGGGCACATGAGTTCCGTGGGACCCAGACTGAAGAAAAGGACTATGTGCGTGCAAATGCAATGTGTGGGAGACATTAAATATTGCTATTTTATAATGGAGACTTACAGAAGGGACTACAGTTCTTCAAAATAGGGAATGTATTCAGGAAGAGGGTAGCATGCTGAATTTTATTCCTTTGAAGAGCATTCTTTCGTGCATCTTCTCTAGTAGTTCCTCTTTTTTTAATGGCAAAGATGTCATCTCCATACAGCACCGGGATCCATAGTTTTGGTTGTATGTATGGGAACGCTAAGAGTTATGGGCCTAGTGTTCCCTTACATTATGGCCTCTGCTAAGAGTCCTGAGACTGACCAGTTAGGTCCACAATTCTGGGCATTTTGATCTTAGTGTTGGGTATGTTGTGTAGTAGTGTTGCCATGGATTCTGGATCTATGGACATAAAGAGTGCTCCCCCAAGAGAAGCTAAGAACGTTATTCAAACGAGCGCAAATGCTGGCAGGGAAATTCTGGGAGTTAAAATTCTGGCGTAGTTTTGATTGGGCTTTGCTAGGGGTTTTATATGGGGTATTTTAGAGCAGGCTTTTTATTCAATATTTATTGTGATTTTTATTATTGCCTGCTCACTGCCCTGAGTCCCGTAAGGGAGATAGGGCAGTATATAAATTTAAATAATAAATAAAAATCCACCCCATCTTAAAGTTGCCAAGTATGAAAAAAAAACCTGATGTAACCCTTTTGCAAGTCTGTGGAAGAACGCCAGCTCTATGGAGCCACGATTCTATCATTTGCAACTCTGAACTTCATAGCAGTCAAAATTTTGCCACAGATTGGCAGGGCCTTGTCATTACTTGTCATGACCTGTCATTACTGTTTATCTTGAGTAAATGATAGGAACCCCAAGGGCACTTCCTTTCACCCCCTGCTCCACTATCTCAAATTATGCTTCCAGCAAAAAAAACCAAAAACCTCTCAAGGTAAAGATTAAGCACATATTCCAAGGTTGAATTATCTCAGTTTACTCACAATAACATTAGAAGAGACAGGGTCAAAAAGCAGAATTTGAGCTGCTCAAGAAGCAAATTCAAAGACTCAACCAGCAAAGGGTCCAGGAGGACAATGGCAAAGCTGGGACACTCCGAAGAAGACTGTTGACGAGTTACTGGAGCATCTGTCTCTGGTCAGGGAGGGGCTTTTATTCAGGAAGCTCCCTCAACCCCACCCAAGCCCAGCTGTTACTCATTATTTTAAGGCTGCAGAGCTGCTCCTAATTCCCAAATAGACAATTGTTCTTCTGGTGGCCTTTGAAGTTGAGGGTTCCTCCTCAGATAGCAACAGCAACCAAAATATCATGCTTACAAATCAGGCTAAGCCATGATGTGGATGTTTGTTTGTTTTTTTACCATGGCACAAACCCAGCTACTGTGCTTTAACTATGGTTTACAAGATAGCTTAACCTGGCCTCCAGAGATTAAACATAAAAAAACAAAGAAGAGCATAGCATGATGTGCAAATTCAGCCAGAGTCTCTCTCTATCTTTCCCTCTCTCCCTCCCTCTCTTAGAAATTGTTGCTCAAACAAAAAGAGGTTTTATTTGGGGAAGTGGGATTGATTTTTTTTTAATATTCAAAGAATTAGTTGGGATTCATGCAAGAAGGGGATGGACAGTGCCATGTCTGCAGTTTAAATCCCTTTGCACCTGATTCCCGTCGTGAATCTTAAAGTGACACTAAAAAAAATGGGAAGGGGTTTTCCCACAAGATGAAACTTTTTATCTTGCAACCTCCTATGTTATTTCTATAGTGGATGAGTTAAATTTTATTTATTAGACATATAGGAAAGACTCAAGAAGTCTGGCAGTTTACCATTCTAAAGACAGGACTTCATAGATTATCACTGGCCCTGAGATGAAATGTGGAAACCCACTGGTAACGTGCACTTTGTAGCGCTAGGCTCTTCCGTGATGGTCCTTATAACTGGGCTCCTACGTATAAATACATAGATATGAAATAAGTTTGCATTGAACAGGGATTATTCTCCAGTATGTTTGCAGGGAATGCAACGCCTTAGAGTAGTTTGACCCAGGACATGGAGACTCAAATTATGTTCTCCTGACCATGACAGTTAAAGGCCGAGGGGCTGGGTTGGTACAATATGCTAAGTCCAGGCTGATGGTTCAATCTATTCAATATCCCCACCCTCACAGGTTGCTTCAGCAGGGAACTGTATGAACCTACATAACTGCTAATTTAAGATTATGATAGCAGAAACAGTGATATAACAATAACAATAACAACAACAACAACAACAACAACAACAACAACAACAACAACAACAACAATAATAATAATAATAATAATAATAATAATAATAATAATAATAAAGTTGGAAGGGACCTTGGAGGTCATCTAGTCCAACCCCCTGCTTAGGCAGGAAACCCTATACCATTTCAGACAAATCGCTGTCCAGTCTCTTCTTAAAAACTTCCAGTGTTGGAGCATTCACAGCTTCTGGAGGCAGGCTGTTCCACTGGTGAATTGTTCTAACTGTCAGGAAATTTCTCCTTAGATTCAGATCCATATATTATCAGAGTTTCTGGTGATGGGGTAACTGCTCTTCTGTGGAAAGCGACATGAACATGACAGAACAAGAGAAAATAAAAAGGTAATGTTTCATTTGAGTCCATATCAATTCACGGACCTTTTCAGAGTGTGTCCACATTGTTTTCCTTACAACAATGCAAAAAAGAGTTGTGTTGTAAACTCATTATGTTTTAATTTGCCAACCAGCCCACCATCTTGAGATGTCCTTTATGCCATGGTATTTCATCCAAATGCTAATCAGGTCTGATCCTCTTAGCTTTTCAACATCAGCCAAAATCAACCAGGATACTCAGATGCAATCTGATCTGTTCTTCATCAGTTTCCTATTTTAGCACTGTACATTCCACTAGCTCAAGAAAACGGCCAGATTTTTAGTTTATTTTGAAACATATAACGCTCAGCATGGCCTGCTGAACCACGGTTTGCTGAACAATTCATCCTTGCTTGGCATTAACATGTTGTAAAGAATGAATTGGAAGCCACCAAGGTCATATTCACAGAACTAAAGCCAACGATATTATGGCTTAGTGCATGCAAGCTAGTCTTAACACTTCAAGTTGTTATCCCGCTAAAGTTATTTTCTCAAGGAATAATACATCCAACTGTCGAGAATTGGAAACTGTTCTCCCTGCTTTAAGCAGTTGGATTGTTTCCACTGTTGCTAGTGAACGGCGTATTTTGTAATGCTACAGGATTTAGTTCCGAACGCAACACTTGTGCCCAGTGACTGTTCTGCCCAGTATTTCAAATATGAGTAAGAAATTATATCAGACAGTTCTCTATCTTTAACATGAAGTACTTAGAAAAAAAATGGCATCTGATGGGTTGGGTGAGGGGGAAGAAAGAAATATGACTGTAAGGGCTTCCAATTATTTTCACAGTTTCTGCTGTGTTGTTATTTTGGACCAAAGGATTACAAATAAATTTGGTACGGAATTGTAACCCCGAAAGGGAAATTGGCAATGAAATCACAGAGCATTTACTTGAAGCAATTCAACCCTCTTTTTTACGACCCTGTAGTCCAGGGGTAGTCAACCTTGGCTCTTTTATGACTCGTGGACTTCAACTCCCAGAATTCCTGAGCCAGCACAGCTGGCTCAGGAATTCTGGGAGTTGAAGTCCACAAGTCATAAAAGAGCCAAGGTTGACTACTCCTGCTGTAGTCCCTTAATTTGGGATAGAGTCAAGGTGACTGAATGGAGCTGAGCATTTACTGGCCGGATGCCCTTCCAGAGGCCTACAGAGTTCACAGTAGATATTTTCTCTTTGCACCCTAGGAGAGAAATATCTGCCAGCTACCCAAGATTGAACTTTCAACTTTCCGAGTGGCAGGCAAGCATCTTCGCCACTAAGCCAACTTAAAGTTAAGGGATTACAGGGTTGTAAAAAGGGAGTTTTAAAGGGAGTTTGAAGCAATTCAGACCAGAAGAAAAGCCCAATGACCAAGAACTTTACACCCCAGTGAAAAATACTCTTAAATGTATCTGATTGTAAACCGGCTGTTTCGTTTCTCCCCATTTGCACACATGGACTGCATTCCCTTGCAAGCTCTTGACTCATTTCTTTTAAGTAGGTAGGTCTTCCTGTTCTTAAATCAAGGGCAGCAGCAAACAGTTATCTGCCTTCAGCAAAACGCCCCGATACAAACGTTTTAAGGGAGAGAAGACAGCAGTTCTAGACTTAAAACAACAGATGGACTTGCTCTCTTGCTGAACACACCACATCAGAGTGCACGGAAAATGGAATTCAAAAGCTTTTCCAAACCGCAGCCTGGGTGAAAAAAAATAAAATAAATCTGATCAGAGCGCTCTAAAGTACAGCTTATCCCCAAACGACATTTGCCAGAATTTTAACAGTAGCTGAATAAAACGACACCTCCACCTTATGAGGCCAATAGAGGGGGGGAGAAAAATAAAGATTTAAGTCCATAGGCTTTATCCTAAGAATTTCTTTAATTAAGAAGGATCAAAGTCAGGCATTTTGTGTCACAAAAACACAAAACGTGACTCACGCGTCATCAGGGCAAACACAAGAGACATCAGAAAGGAGAGGAAGACAGAGAAAAGGCTTCAAACTCTGACTTCAGCAGGAAGTCAGTGGGAAAAGGAAGGGTGGGGCTCAACAGGGTGCAAAAACACTGACTTCTAGGAAAGGATTTCTTTGAGTTCTGGGCAAGTTGCTGAATTTTTGGAGACTGCTTCATTTCATTGTCATTGTTGTTTTTGTTGTTATTATTATTATTATCATCATCATCATCATCATCATCGTCGTCATCATTGCATAGTCGGTCAGATGTTCAGACTGGATTTGGCATTTTTGTCTACCTATCGAGTCCTTACCAAGGACCTGGGATAGGCAGATGTGGATGTTTGAATTGATGGTATTACAGATCTCGTCGCAGGATGGAAGCTGTTCCTAGTAAGGCTGCCTTTTGCAATTGACTGATGGCGAATTTGTCAATGCCAATGGTGTCCAAGTGGTGCTCCAGCTGTTTTGGGATTGCACCCAAGGCGCCTTTTACTATTGGTGCCACCCTTGCTTGCCTTTGCCACAGTCGTTCTATTTCTATGTCTTTGTATTTTGTTATCTTCTCCAGTTCTTTCTCTTCTATTCTGCTGTCTCCAGGCACATCCACTACCCAGATCATCATCACCATCACCATCATCACCATCATCATCATCATCATCATCATCATCATCATCATCATTATTTTAAAGAGCCAAGGAATAAGCTACATATTATGATAGCCAGGGCAGAAATGAAACCTTTGCCAAAAAATTTTGCGTGGGGATAGAAGAAAGAGGCAAGCTTGCAGGGATGATGCTACGAATGAAAAAAAAAAGGATCATTTTTGGAACACTCATTTTAAAACACATACCGTACTTCACTTTTCACTTTGGGATGAAACTATCCAGATTAGTCAAGTCTGTTTAAAGTCAAACCCAATCAGCATCCATTCATCTTTGGAAATGTTTAGAAATGGCTTCTCCCCACCCCTCTTATTATTATTTTTTCCCCTCCTCCTCGGGCTTTTTGAGAACTTTTAAAATATTTGTCTTTGTGTCGTTTTTGAAATGATGCAGTTTGTTGGAGTTATGTTGAGGAGGTTTGCTGGGACACCTTTTTCTGTGGCATAGAATCCTAGATGCTCACTAGGTTGGGAGATGCAGTCAAAACCCTTTATCCAGGGGTTCCTCCTGATTCTTCTGAATCAAAGTGTGGGGTGCCAAGGTGATTGTAAAAATGAGACTGGACAACCATTTGACAATCAACTTTGTTGCATTACATTCTTGATTAAATTATCTTTCCATTGATTTATAATTTTATGGTACTACTCCCCAAAAAAGTGGTGTTATTAGCCATCCAACCTCAAAAATACATTTTTCCCAACAGGTTTCCACAATTTTGGCCACTACTGTAAGACATAAGACAAAATTCTGTTTTGATGGAGATTTTGGAAGCAAATTCCCGTTCATCAAATGAGAAGTGGCAGAAAAATGAAGATTTCTGCTCTGCACTGCTAAAAATAGAATAGTGGGATATCAATAAAATGAGACAATTGAGTCTCTTGTGGCAGTCAGCTTCACTTAATGCTATTTTAGGAAAGCATTCCAAGCTGTTTTCCACCAGCATCCTATTTCCATTTAAAACCAATAGTTCCTGACCCGTGTTTCTGAAATACAGTCATATTGAGCATTCCCTCCACCAACTTCCTGCGTACAACAATCCTGTGAAGTAGACCGAGACAAAAGATAGGAAGAAGTGTCATCCAGTGAGCTTCCATCACCAAGGGCAGACTTAAATACAGAGTACCCTGTGTTGTGTTCTTTTCTCAAATATTACACTGGAAGGCCCTTGAGGAAAGAAATATCTTTTTTTAAAAAAAAAAAAAATGTTGGTACAAAGAAGGGATTGTCAAACTTTTTCAGGCTCCACAACCTGTTAAGAAGAAGAAATTTCTGACCAAGAGTTAAAATTCTAGTGATAAAAAAATGGGCTGCCTTCAAGTGAACTTTTTCCCCCTCATCATGGGACATCACTGAGCTTCTGTTGAGCCCTAGGAAGTCCATGAAACAGATTGAAAAACTCAATAGAAAGTACCAAGAATATTACAGGTAGTCCTTGACGTACAACCATTTGTTTAGTGGCCTTTCAAAGTTACAACGGCACTGAATAAAGTGACTTACTTGCCCTTTAGAGCAGTGGTTCTCAACCTGTGGGTCGGGACCCCATTTGGGGTCGATCGACCATTTCATGGGGGTCGCCAAGCAAGGCTGTCCGCCATTTTTTTTGTCCGCCATTTTTCCCCCCTTTTCCGGCGGGTGCCTTACCTCCCTTGGGCTGGGCCAGCTGGTGGTCGGCCTGCTCCGTCTCTGCCGCTTGCCAGCTATGCCTCGGCCGGCGCAGGGGGCGGAACCATGCATGCGTGGCGCTCCCGGGCAGGGAAAGTCCTCGACTTATGACCGGTTGGGTAGTCTTCGACTTACGACCGGTTTAGTCCTCGACTTACGACCGGTTGGGGTCGCGGCATTAAAAAGGTTGAGAACCACTGCTTTAGAGCATCATAGCATCCCCCACGGTCACATGATCAAAATCCAGGCGTTTGGCAATCAGCATGCGTTTACAATGGCTGCAGTGTCCTGGGACTGCTTGCCAGTTTCTGACAAGCAAACTCAATGCAGGATTTGCTTAATGACCATGTGATTCACTTAACAGCTGCAAGGTTTGAACCTAAAACAATATCCTAATCAAGGAAGTACCAACTCAGACAAACAATCAAGCAATAAGCAACAGCCTAATCAAGGAAGTACCAAGGAGAAAACGCCCTTACCAGCACTGACAGGGCAGGCTACTGTATATCAACAGGATGCAAACCCAACTCCCTTCCAGCACTGATGGTGTTATCTAGTTGGGTAATGAAACATTTGCAAGTACATTCAGAGAGCACCACGGACTCCATAGTTCAGCCTTGAGCTACATTTATTCTTTCCGATTGAGATTGGGCTTTTGTGTACTCTCCACTGCCATCTCACAACCTTACAAGCACAAGCATACCAAACTCCACCCACAAGAATTAATTTCCTTGTAAATAAAAGTTCAAAAACAAATTGTCTTTCATCAAACTGAATGAGGGGGAAAACACAGAAACATTTATCCGACTAGCACTTTAAAGAAAACGAGAGGAGAGTTATCTAGAATGTTGTATTTCTTTCCAAACAGAAATTGAAACTGCGCATTTTCTAAGTCTGTAAATTTCCCTAATTTTCCTAACTGGGGGGGGGGGGAGGAAATAGTAACTTTCACTTCCATTTGAAGTAACCAAGGCAAGAATAAACAAATATTCTGTCTCTCCAAATCATGATGTTGCAGAATAAAAATATAACCCAGCTGCAAAATGCAATCATAGATATTTTCATGGATGACGGAAAACCCTGAACAATCCCATACTAATCTGTGCAGAACATGATCAAATGGAGTACCAACAGGGAACTGGCTGAAACAAGCAGAAATGCTTACTGAATTACAGTATACTAAAGTGCCATTTCTACGCATCCATGCAACGTTTCAACACACAAATTTATGGCCAATTCTGCCACCTGATATATACCATCACCGCATACAATTGGATTTAAACACACCCCCCCCCATAAAAAAGCACACTGCAATTGCAAAGGAACTTACTAAAGAGAAGGTTGTGTTCACACAACATGCTAAACTGCCTCTTATTTTACCATAGTTGATTGACTAAACCACAGGAGGTTGGATTCGTGCAACACACTAATCCAAACTAAACAAAGAGCATTACAGTTTAGCACAATCCATGTCTTGATTTATCCCCTTTTCATTTCAAATTAATCCCAAGACCTCAGACTATTTAAGTTCCATCTGCAATGGGAATTTCTTCTGAGTGAGTATCTAGGAATGTGCTATTTTGCGTATCCAAAATCCCTCGGTTTTAATAAGCATTAGCTCACTTAACTTTGCAAACAATCAGGCTTTCCAGATCAAATAACCTATGCTATTTTTTCCCCCAGATACAGAGGGACTCCCCATTGCCCCACATACATTTAAAACAGGAACACCTAATATTTTTTAAAAGCCTCTGCAGGTCAATATTTTATGATGAACCAATATATTCCAAAGCAAGTTGCTTTTCTCTAGCTCCAAACACTTAAAGAAACGTAAGTATAGAGACAACTACAACTATTGTTGAGATTTTTTTTTTTAAAAAAAAATCACAGCTGAAGTTAGGAGTGTTTGGAAGAGTTAGGAAGGAAGCCAAAGCAAAAACACTGGGCCTAATCCAGAGTATATAATAGGTATAATGATAAAGAAATTGTTATAGATCAAGACCACTGTTGCCCAAATGGCCAATATTATTTTTATTTGCAATTCCCACTCTGTTGTAGTGGAACAACCAATCACTAAGTTATCAGGGAGAACCAATGATTTGTCACTGCCATCATCCCCAGTAATCCATCCTGGCTGGGTGATGACAGCACGATAAACCCGAGTTAATAAAACATGACTCCTGTTCATATAGGTTATTTAATCTAAATGAACCATGTTATGACTTCACTTGATGTTTGGGTTCACCTGTCATACTCAGGAAGGGGTCCAAGAACAAAATGAATGCAACAGCACTTAAGACTTATTTACTGCTCTATAGTTCTTTACAGCCCTCTCTAAGCAGTTTACAGAGTCAGCCTCTTGCCCCCAACAATCTGGGTCTTCATTTTATCAACCTCAGAAGGATGGAAGGCCGAGTCAACCTTGAGCCCTGACAGGATTGAACTCCAGGCGGTGGGCAGAGTCAGCCTGCAATACTGCATTCTAACCACGGCACCACCACGGCTCGTCCTAGCCACCAACACCTCTATTTTTCCCCATCTAGCAGAAAGAAAACAGACCTGTTCAGGTATTTTTTTTAATTATCAGTTTTGGAGAATCAAGGGCTACAGTGAGCAGAGAAGTGATAAGAGAGAAATGGCAGATGGAATAGCTGGGATTTGGGACCTCCCCACTCACCCCTAATGTCTGTGTCTCTGTTCTTGCTCCAGCTTATTCTAGCTGCATTAACTGCATCTCCTGAATGCATCTTGTTGTTGTTCTATTAGGGATAGATAGGGTTGTTCTATTAGGGATAGAACAGAAATAAGAGGCAGAAGCAGTGCAGGAAGGATATCTGCCTGCTCCACCCCTGAACAGCGTCTCTACGAAACTCAAAAAAATGGAGGACTGCAAGGAGCATTCATTGAACATCAACGTGGTTAGGTATCCATGGGTCAGGTGGAAGTGACATCACCGGTCTACATTTCATCATGCAAATATTGCATGTAGTATTAAACTATATATAAGTATATATGCCAGATGAGGGAGTCAAGCTATTCTCCAAAGCATCTGAAGGCAGGAGAAGAAGCAATGGATGGAAACTAATCAAGGAGAGAAGCAACCTGGAACTCAGGAGAAATTTCCTGGACGTGAGAACACTTAATCAGTGGAACATCCTGCCTCCAGAAGTTGTGGGAACTCCATCATTGGAGGTTTTTAAGAAGAGACTGGACAACCATTTGTCTGAAATGGTATAGGGTTTCCTGCCTGAGCAGGGGGTTGGACTAGAAGACCTCCAAGATCCCTTCCAACTATTATTATTATTATTATTATTATTATTATTATTATTATTATTATTATTATTATTATTATTATTATTATTATTATTATTATCATCATTATTATTATTATTGCTTATGCTTGAGATCACGGCCATGATTAGGAAGCAGCTGAAAACCCGAAACCTGACTTGATCCCAGTTCAACCATGACTTTTTAAAACAATTTAAGAAAGGGAAAAAAATAATTAGATACAAACATCCAGCCTAATGCCGTTGAGGATATTTCTAAAGGTAGGCTGGTCACTTTTGTTTGCAAAAGCCCTTTCGGTAGATCTATGGTAGAGCAAGGAGAGAGGTGAAGTTCAGGAATAGACTTTGCTAGTTACTGATCTTTGTCTTTAAGCAATGATTAAGTCCACTCCCATTAAAACAGGAGTGTCCAACCTTGGCAACTTTTAAGATCTGTGGAGCAGCTCCCAGAATTCCCCAGCCAATCATGCTGGCTGGGGAATTCTGGGAGTTTTAATCCACAAGTCCTAACTTTGCCAAGGTTGGACACCCCTGCATTAAAGTATTCTCTGGAAATTAAGCCTGATATATATTAGTGACAAGTTCGTACACCCTGCTAAGCCATTGTTGCTTTAGTCATGATTTGGATAAACCACAACTTTATAAATAATGGCTTGCAAATCATAACGACTACAAATCACATTATGTCGAAAGGAAATAAATTACACGATGGCTTAACGCGATGCATGAATCCAGCCGTTAAATCAACTTTCCATAGACAGCCAGAGTAGCACAGAGATTAGGATGTTGGGAGTAGTATTGGGAAGACCCAGGCAGCAGCCTGCTTCCATTATGGAAATTCTTCAGGAACTTTCAGCCAGACGATTCTTATTAGGAGAATAAAATTAGAGAAGGTTGCCTTGAGTTCCTGAGAAACAGGATGATAAAAAAGATATTATACATATTGTTCTTGACTTAGAATCATTCATTCAGTGACTGTTCAAAGTTACAATGGCGATGAAAAAAGTGACTTACGACCGGCCTTTACACTTGCAAGCGACACGGGATCAAAATTCAACTATTTGCAATTTTCCCCCGTTGGCTTTCACCAATGTAAAGTCAATGTGGGAATTGACTTTTAAGCTGCTTTGCTTAATGACCACAGGACTCACTTAGCAGCTGCAGTGATCCGCTTATAAAACTGGACGGGACTCACTTTTAACACCCACTTTGCTTAGCAAGTTCTAGTCCCAGTTGTGATCATAAAGTCGGGGACCCGCCCTGTACATCAGTGCTTCCATTTTGTGTTAAAGGGTTTCAAGGGAAATATTTTATCTCCTAGTCATGTTTCAAAATCTTATGCATACATCAATAATCAGATCACACAGGCAGGCATATGTGTGTACATGAACGCACAGTCTTTCTGTTTATTCCAAGTAAGATCACCAATGCAATGACTACAGTGGTTGTGGCTCATTTCATGGCACAATCCTGTATCTATTCAGAAGTAAATTTGACTTCAGATAAACCTAGGGATTAATGTACCGCCCGAGTTTCTTGCAGACAAAGAGGCATGGCTGGATTACAAACACTCTCTAGCCACAAAGGACATAAATAAGCACTGGCAGTAGAAATCCTCTTTTACTACTTTTCAATGTGTTAAGTCTTTCTAATAAAAGTTAACTGCAAATTAATAGCAGTCAATCAACATTAGCCTTTATTGTCTGTTTGTATTTTTTGTTTGTTTGTTTGCCATTTATAAGTGAAGCAAGTCTAATTAAACGGAGTTAAAACAAATTGTAAAAAACATGAAAGAATTTGGGGACCCCCATGAGTGGATCCTACTAGTTGATCATTTTATTAAAGATGCCAGGAAAAGAACTCCATTCCTTTGCAAATAGCTAATGAGAATTCTTTTGCTCCGATTCCAAAGGGTTCTTTTCAGGAAGAAACATGCTAGCTAAAAGCAAGCCATGGTCCACTACAACAGATATCAAAGGTGAAGTGGCTTTGCAAAAGCATGACAAATGCCGATATCCATGCTTTAAAGAAAACAAGATGTGTTTCTTGAACCAAGAGAATCACTCCATGCGCTCCAAATTATCACTTGAAAGGATGGGAGCAATCCCTGGTCCAAAAAGGCTTAGGTAGGTATGGTTCATTATTATTCATTACATATTATTGCCTGCGCTACCTCTGAGGACATCAGAGGTAGCGCAAATCCTTTCCTACCTTAGCACCCTGACACCTTGAAGATTTGCTAAGGTAAGCTGCATCCCTGAACAGGAATATTACTATTACAAATTTCCCTTTATTAACGTCATACGAAATACTCTATACGGGTAACTCTCGACTTAAAACAGTTCGTTTAGTCACTATTCAAGGTTACAACAGCACCGAAAAAAGTGACTTTTGATCATTTTTCACACGACCATTGCATTCAGAGGCTTGGCAACTGGCATGTACTTATGACAGTTGCAGCGTCCTGGGGTCACTTTTGTAACCTTTTGATGAGCAAAGTCAATGGGGAAACCAGATTCATTAACAACTGTGTTATTAACAACTGCAGCGATTCACTTAACACCAGTGGCAAGGTTTTAAAAGGGAGCAAAACTCACTTAACAAATGTCTCAGCAACAAAAACGTTGGGCTCAATTGTAATCGTAAGTCGGGGATTACCTGTAATATGATCACTGGGTCTTGACCCTACACACCTAGGACTATAGGCTTGCCACACCATTTTGTCTACTCCAAAGCAAACCTCATAGAGCAGGGCTTACTTCCCAAGATGTCCACATCTAGAAATCTGTATGTTAAGGCTGAGAAACTCAACATGTTACAAGGAGAAGCCCCTAAGTGAAAACGTGAAGGCTTGTTTTTGAATGAATATATCTAAGGTCCTAGTGGATGCTTTTTGGAACATTTGGATCAGATACAGCACAGCTCATTTGGGAATATTCTGGAAAAAGAAAATAACCATTCAACTTCTCAAGCTCCAACTTTGGCAAAGAAAAATGCAGGTGGACGCAAGCGAAGGAGAGGAGAAAGCAAAAGAATGTGTCATTTTTAAAAAGTCAAGAGAATTCAAATCTACAGAAGCTCATAGTAAAATTAAACCTCCTTCCGAATCATCCACTTTGGGGGAAGAAGTCACACTTATACAACAGAGGATATTCTTTTAAGTGTTGAGAGATTCACAAAAGGCTGAGAAACAACATTTTAATAGATGAAATAAATACTCCAGTACATGCAAGATTTTTTTTAAAAAAAAAACCACTGAAAAAAATAATAATTAAAAACCAAAATCACTCATGTTATAGTGTAATTTACCCAATCCCTATTTTAACACACTCACAGTAGCTCCCCCATTGGAAAATGACACCCAGCCTCATTGCTTTCCCTGCAAATGCACTTCTAACCCATCACTCGATTCGAAAGTAACCCATACAAATCAAAGCAAAAGTCGTAGCTACACTCATTCTTAAAAGTTTTCTTTCTTCCAGAGTGTACGAAAACTGAGGTAACTTTTTTTTCTCTCCTTTTTCTTCTTCCTGCTCAACTAAACAAAATAAAATCTAGGAGACTTTGGTAGAACCCACCCTCCATCTCCTAACATTTTAAAAATCGCATCCAGCACGATTAAAGCTTGGACCCCTCATTAGCACACCTTTCCTAGAACCGCTGTAACCCCTGCTTGGCCACAGGCTTCAACAAAAGAAAGAAGCAATGAAGCACAATCAGCTTGGAGGCAGCCTTAGGAGTAATTCCAAAGTTACTAGCCTGGGCAAGGTACTAGGAGCCTGCTGGCAGCCAGCAATAGAAGAACAGAGAATTTAAATCATTTTACACAAGGCCTTGCAAAAGAAGAGAGCCTTGTCCTCCAAGAACTGACCTTGATTTTGGACCAAGCAGAAGGAAGGAAATGCAGTTGCTCGCTTGCCTGAACAGAATTCTGCCTGCCAGTCTCAGGCCACGGCAAGCCACCGACAGTTCCATGCTTAAATGTAAGGCTGCTTGGATGATTTACAGATTTGGAGGGGAGGGGATGTGCGTCCCGTTCCCTCCCCAGATAACAGACATCCATGCTGATTATGACATGTAAGCTAAAAAAGCATGGTTTTACTGCCTCCTCACACTATTATTTTAGCAATAAGAAGAAGAATTAAAGGACTGCGCTACACAAATTCTTTGGTATACGAAAAGAAAATCTGGGGCAGAAAAGGGATTCTCTGTTAAGAGGCGGCCATGCAATCTAAAACTGAATAGATTAATTCACAGAATTTGCATTTGCTGGCGGTAAAGTCCGGGGTGAGGAGCGTTCCCTTAGGGCCTGAGATAACAGGTTGCAGCCGTCGGAGACCGCACACGCCGAGTTCCTCAACCTTTCCCTATATTCAGTCATCTTGGCGCTACTGTCGTTGTGTTGGGCTATATCCCTGAGGCATTGAGTAAGGAGCACGCAAGCCGAGACGACACTCATTGCACCGCCCAAAATGGCCGTCTGGACAGATTTGCCCTCTGGGTTGATGGTGGCCGCTCTGCCCAAAAACTGAGGCTCTGTGGCAAAGCCCACCAACGCACACACAGACTGCACCAAAGGTCCACTAAACAAGACGCACCGGTTGCGTGTCAGCTCACTGGGGGACGTCTTGACCTCCCGGACGCAGGCCAGGAGAGCAGAGGCGCTGGTGCTCATGCATTTGACGCTAAGTTTGAACTGCTCCTTGGCAAACCTATCCTTGGACTTCTCGCTGGCCAGGACGCAGGCATCGGTCAGGAACTTCAAGTTCTTGGACATGTTCTGAGAGACCTCCAAAAGGAGCTGAGGGCTTAGGTCAGCGAGAGGGGTGGCCTTCAAGATCCCACACCCATGTTCCACCTCGTGCTTACATCTGGTCACCTTGTAGCGATCCACCAAGCCGGGTGAAGCTGGCTGAGCCCCTGGCGTCTCCACCGCCGCCAGGTAAGCAGCGTGGGCCGAGCACTCTGTCAAAGAGACCACCAAGTCCCCCATCTCCCCCAGGATGTCCCCCACTTCGGTGAAACGGCCCATATTGAGTTGGCTCTGGACGTCATGGGTCAAAATGGAGAGGCCTTTGGTCCTGGCGATGATGGTGTCCCTGCACTTTTCAAAGGATTCTCCGAAGACAGACAAGCTCTCCGTATGGACGGGCCGGCTCTCGCTGGATAGCAGGAGCAGATCCGCTACCAGCTGCATCTTGATCTTGCAGAGGTCACAGGTGGCCACGAGCTTCTTCCTTGGCAAAGAGCTGCCGCTGGGGGTGGATGTCTCAGTAGTGGACTTGCCAGAGCCGCCACTAGCCATGGTGCCGGAGGGGCACACGCATGCCTCTGGGGACCCCACTGCTGCCACCACTCCGCTTCCAGCTGCCTCCCGAGGAGTCCCCGCTGAGCCCGGCAGGATCGCTCTGCCCTTTCCGCACCATCATTCCATTAATCTGCACAAATAAACCAGAGTCTCGGAGCACCAGAGGGAGAGAAAGGGGGCTGGCAGACCCACCACCAAGTCGGAAGCAAGCAGGGCAGCACCTTCTCCAGAAAGGCGGTCACAACACCCAGCCTGCGGATGAAAAACGCTGCGGTGGTCGCCACTGGCTCATGGGACCCTCAAACCCTCGATTCTTTGAGGGCATCTTGGCGGCTCTGGCTGACTTTTCTTTCGGAGAGAGGCCAGGAAAAACCCAGCCGCCGCTGCGACGCAGACCTGCCAATACAAAGAGCAACGTTAAAACTTCCCGGCTGGCTGGGTGGCTGGCTTCATTCGGCCAGATCTCAGCCAGGCGGCGACCCCTCGACAGACTTC
Organism: Protobothrops mucrosquamatus; assembly: GCF_001527695.2. Classification (NCBI taxonomy): domain Eukaryota; kingdom Metazoa; phylum Chordata; class Lepidosauria; order Squamata; family Viperidae; genus Protobothrops; species Protobothrops mucrosquamatus. The sequence goes on from NW_015388161.1 coordinate 66,268, forward strand.
ACGCCTTTCCAAGGGAAGCCGACCCCGCGGGGCAGTCAAAGCGCAAGACCGGCGCGCCGCCCGTTCGCTCCGCCGCCCCCCTCGCGCGGAAAGCGGGCGGGCACCGGTCTTCCTCTCCCCGCTATCAGGAAGAGCAGGCGAGGGTGTGGCCCGGCTCAGCTTGAGCAGCAGCCGCAGCAGCAGCAACGGCAGCGGGCGGAGAGCGAGGGAAGGGAAGGGAGGGGAGGGGAGAGTCGGCTGGGCTCGCCAAGAAGCGTTTTTACGCGCTCACCTCCGGAGCAAAGGAGGACACGGGCGTCCGGGGGAAGGACCGGCGGGGCGGGCGAGGCAGCGTCTCTTGCTCGGCGGCCCCCTTCCTTCCTTCCTTCCTTCCCCGACCCGGAATCCTCTGGGCCGTTTCTCTCCTCTTTTGCCCCGATCACGCCACCCACTTGGCTCCCCCGTTTCCGGGAAGACGCATCTCCGGCGGCCTCCAAGGCGTTGGCGCATCCGCTTGGCGGGCGGAGAAGTTCGGGCTGGCGTCCCCCCGGTCAGGTGGAGGGTTGCTCGGGGAGTCCCCGGGGACGGGATCCTCGCCGGCTTCGCTCCCCTCCTCCGGCCATGGCTAGCTTTTCTGCCCCCGACTTCCAGAAGGGTGGAGGACTCCGAGGCCGGAAAGCAACACTTCCTATCTGCGGGGAGGAGCGGGGAGGGGGTTTGGGGAGGGGGGGCTCTCCGGACTTCCCAACTTTTTTGAAAAAAAAAAAAAAAGTGGGGGAGGGATGCCTGCTAAGCGGCGCCCGCCTCTGCGGTGGCTTCCACCGCCCGGCCGGGATGGCTTGGCTGCTGCATGGCTGGGAAGGGCGGGCGGCCGTGCGCCCTAGCCGACGCGCCTGCCTGCTTGCTTGCTTGCCTGCCTCCCCCCCCCTCCTTCCACCGCCGCCCTTTTCCCTCCCGTTGCCTCCGCTGCAACCTCGCCTTAAGCCTATAGCAATCTTTTGTGCGGCTTGTCGCCGCCCTTCCTTTTAAATGCCCACGCCCGCTGCTTACGGAAAACTCCTCCCCGGTGGAAGAAAGGAGAGGAAAGGCGGGGCGGCGGTAGCAGCAGCAGCGCCGCCGCCGCCGCCGGGCTCCAGCTTCGCCTCGGCTGCTGCGCTCCCGGGTTGGGTTGGTTCGGGTCTGCGCAAAGCTCGCCTTGGCTTCTCTCTCTCTCCTTAAGGGCCCGCGCGGCTGCTACCCGCCCTTGACACACAGTCAGTCGTCTTCGGGCGCCTGTCCAGCTTGATCTAAATTGTGCATTCATTCAGGGCGAAGTCCTTCCCTTTAAAAAGAAAAAGAAAAAAGTTATGACTGCATTAACCTGAACGGAAGGTTAATTCCACCCCCACCCCCCGCGCCCTAGTTATCTTTCAAACGGGAGTTCTCCCTTGGAGGACTTTCAAGTAGGATAATGCACGTGGCGGGGGGGGGGCTGAGCTTCCTTCCTTTTTTTTTTCTTTCGGGGGAGGGGGGTTTCAAATCGAAGCCATCCATTATTAGTCGTCATAATCCTCAACTCCATTAGCTGGGCAGACCTGGCCATCGACTGAGAGGCTGGCAACCTTGGCGATGTCTACGATGCCAACGGAGTTTTCCCCCGAGCCAGCTGTTTTGTTTTGATTTTTTTCCCCCTCCCCTTCAAAGCTGGAAAAATAAGGGGAGGGGGGCGCGCAGGGAGGAAAGAAATAATAACAATGCAAACTAATGAGGTCAGCCCATTGGTCTTGCAAGCTGATTGGGTCGCGGTTTTGTTCCTGTCGGCCAATTAGGAAACAGCACAATTTAAAAAAAAGACCTGCGCTGTCTTTCATTATTGGACCCGTTCCCGATGTTTAAAAGAAGGGGGGAAAGTGTGCATTAAAACCGTTAAAACAATAGGTCGTAAAACGAGTGCCCCGCGTAACACCTCCGTGACCGCATCGAGGTCCGGGAGAGGCTTGCAGGCTGGTTTTCATCCTGCAGCTGTTTTGGGGGAAAGCATTTCTGAGAAATGATTGGCTGGATTCAGAGGCAACATATAAAATAAAAGGAGTGGCTTGCTAGTAGTTTGTCGGTCTGCAATGTATGGAGCAAATTCTGCCTAGGGCATAGGCTTCGTTTATGGATTGTTTTTGCGCATGCAAACACCCAGGAAGTTGCGTTAACTGCAGTGACAATCTTGCTCTCTTCTGCTTCCTCACAATCTAGACTGGCACGTCTCAGCAAGCCATGTGGTGGGCATTGCTTTTGATTTAGCTTGTGCCAGCCTACCGCTTACTGTTTTATATTTGCTGGTGTTTACTTCAAGTTGTGTAAACAGAAGATTGTACAGTTAAGCCGCTGAATTCAATCCTATAGTCTTCCTGGATCAAAATCAAAGCACCCCTAACAGATGACTGAATCTTGTCTGGTGGAAATAAATCTGTTGCTTTTCCCGTTCATATATTGTACAAGCCACGGATCATCTTTGTTTCATAAATAGACTGTAATCTGAATCTACCCACCTTGGTTTGCAAACTAGGTGGCTCAGGGTACCCCCTAGCGTACCAATTCACAAAGGTGGGTAGGTTCACCTCCATCCAAAACAAACCACGTTATGATTTTTGGTACCTATATCCACCCATCCCAGACTATAGAAGACTCGTGATTTCTTCTTAAAAATCTGATCAGAATTGTACACCAAAATGAATAAATAGGCTTTGCCAACAGACTCAGAGAGATTCTCTGGCTTTGGGGTTTCAGAAACCTACCCACATTTTTGTAGATACAGGTAGATCTCCATTAGTGTTGATAACGAACCTCATGAAATGGTGGCATTATTTGAATTTGCACTATTGAGAGAGATTTCTATGGAAAATAGGGCAGCTGGTTACAGCCTGACAGAAACAGGCCATGAAAAACTTTAGACATATTTTTATAAATGTATTAATGTAACGGCAAAACATTTCACAGAACATACTTACAACTGAAGTTCATCTTTTTAACGAAGTCACAGAGTAGCTTCTAGTTTCTAGAGTAGTTCTGGAAAGCAAAATAAAGACAAGATCTAAATATCACTCCCATCTCTTCTAGTTAGACAGAACTCAGAAAGACTTAAATAATTCAAAAGGGAGATAACTTTATATACTCTATAAAGTTTTCTCCTGTATTCTGCTGTACTTCTTCAAAATGAGCCCTTGCTTTTTTTTCTCTCTTGAGCTTTCTCTGAAAGGATTCCCTTCCTTTTCTTCATTTTGCGCACATTTTTTTAAAAAAATATCACCATATTTATCAGATTACATCGTATCGCATGTGGATTAGTGTCCCAAACACATTAGCCTCACACTGGATTTTGGCTTGCATTAATGCTACCTGATATCAAGGTAGGATTCACACTAAATATCTCATTAATCAAACTTGTGACCCAACGGTGTACATTCTCCAGAGCTAAAGGGAGCTTCCTGCTTGAAGGGAAATCAAGATATTAATTCTGCAAATGAATGAAATGCTAATCAAAAACTCTCTGGTTGCACATGAAATTTGAGCGATCAAGAGCTGTCAGGCTAATAAAAGTGACAACTGCTTTGTGAATTTGCAGAAGGCAACTATTACATTTGGGAGGCCTCTGTGAAAATCTTTCCATACATTTCAGGAACTATAGATTGGGTCAGGAAATATAGATTGGTTGCTTCTGCCACAGCTGGGCAACATACGGGTTTGGTTATACACAATGCAAGTCAGGAAGGGTGGGAGCCGACTTAATTTCTGCGCAAATGTTGTGAACTCCTTTGATGTTAACAAAAACAGGCCCCAAAGGGAGTCTCCCATTCCTGTTCCCCATTGAAACAAAAAAAACAACAACCGCACTGTTACTCTGATACGAACGCCCTTTTTAAAGTATCCTAAGACCAGCAAAGTCATCTAAAAACATTGCCTGGCATCTATGATTAGAAGATGATGAAAATATTTATCTATAAAAATATAAATTATTTATCTATTTATTTGTATTCTGTCAGAGAATTGAGCAGCAGCTATCCAAGTAAAGTCAGAGATACTAATAGGAGCTTGTAGTCTTTTAAATATATACATTTATTTATTGCTGAACATTGTGCAGAAAGAACAAATGCTAGATAGGGACACAGGGACATCATGAGGTAAATCAAACACACAGAAGAAAAAGGCGGGAAAAACGGGAAACTCCCCCTTTATACTTAACAGCAACCAGTCAGAACGTAGATTGCCTCACGCATGAGTCAGCACTCTCTCGTTAATCAACTACAACTGTGTGTTCTGGCCTATTGCACACTTTACTGTTCCAGCTACTACTGTTATTAACAGAGTATTATTAAAAGATTGTGAAAATAAATATATATCTATAAAAACATAAATTTACCTATTTAGTTGTATTCCACTTAAGGTGGCAAACATATGCAACACACCTTCCTCTTCCTATTTTCCCCACAACCACCCTGTGAGGTGGGTTGGGTTGAGAGAGAGTGAGTGGTCACCTGAGCTGGCTTTCATGCTTAAGGTGGGATTAGAACTCAAAGTCTCCTAATGATTGGTCGAAAGTCAACCAGCTGGCTTTCATGGCTAAGGCAGAACTTGAACTCATGGTCTCCCACTTTCTAACATGGTGCCTTAGCCACTAAGCCAAACTGGCTCTCTGTATAATTTATTTATGTATAAGTATAATTTTAATACAGCAATTAAAAAGTGACTTGGTTTAATTGCTGTACTAAAATGCTGCATGTTGCACACACACACACACACACACACAAAACAAATGGCTGTCCAATCTCTTCTTAAAAACCTCCAGTGTTGGAGCATTCACAGCTTCTGGTGGCAGGTTGTTCCACTGATTAATTGTTCTAACTGTCAGGAAATTTCTCCTTAGTTCTAGGTTGCTTTTCTCTTTGATTAGTTTCATTGTTTCACTCATTGCAAGAGTGAAAAACGGTAATAAGTCATTTTTTTTCAGTGCTGTTGTAAGTTTGAACCGTCACTAAACAAACTGTTGTAAGTCAAGTTACACCTGTTTATGATAGTGGTTCTCTAGGGGTTTCCATCCAAAAAAGGCTACAATATGTTGCAAACTACTTGGAAGTGAATCAATACAAAGACTAAGAGAATAAACAAACATCTGCAATTGCCAAAGTGTAGCAAACCAACTTCCTAATACTGTAACATGAAGATTGTGTTTACAAGAAAATAGCAGACTTCATCATTTATTTGGCAGTTCCCTTCTAAGCATGTGGATTCAGAAGTAAAACACCTACATGCCATGGAGCTTTCTCCCAAGGAAGTTTATACAAGGTTACAGTTTGGTATAACTGTGGATTGGGACTCTTGTCTAGGCTTATCTCCAGCCTGTAATGAAAACTGAATTCCCGCTTGCTTTTTTAAAAAGAAAAAAACGAGAGCAATAAAACGAGCATTTATTTTTTTTTACAATAACCAAAAATATCCCCCCCCCGTTGGAATCCAAAGTAGTACAGTCCGCCTCCCTCCCCTTTCCTTCTGCCTCACTTATAAAGCTCCTCGTTTAAAAAAAAAACTTGCTTGTCGCGCCCAGCTCCTCCCGATTTTTCCGGTTTGAGGCCTGCTGCGCCTGCGCAGTAGGTCTCCCCGCCAGGTGGGCGGGCAAATCCTTCACTTCCTGCTCCGCTTCCCAGCGGCGGGAGAAGATGGCGGCGCCCTGCTCGTGGCTGTGCCTGGCGGTGGTGGTGCTCTGCGCCTGCTTGGTGGCTGCGGAGGAGCCGAAGAAGAGCCCCGACAAGCCGGCCAAGAAGAAGAAAGACATTCGGGACTATAACGATGCCGACATGGCGCGGCTGTTGGAGCAATGGGAGGTATAGGCGAAGAGGTGGAGGAAGAAGAAGAGGAGGAAGAAGCTCCTTAGAAGCCCCCCCCCCACTGTCTGTGTTCCCCCTTTACTGCCCTCTCAGGAACGAGGCCTGGATTCCTTTGGTTCCACCAAGCAGCCTCGATCCTGGCTAGTGCAATAAGCCGCCATTGGCTAATGCAGATAACGTGTGTATCCTTAAGCCATGATTTGCAAAGCCCAGGGGTCCCAAGGGTGCTTTTTGCACGAGGTAAGTGGACTTTGGGTTTTTTTTGAAGACGTTTCACTTCTCAACCAAGAAGCTTCTTCAGTTCTGACTGGATGGTGGGGAATGGAGTCAGCATGCAGTCAGAGCTGAAGAAGCTTCTTGGAGGAGAAGCGAAACGTCTTCAAAGAGATACAAAGTCCAACTTACCTCGTGCAAAAAGCACCTTTGGGACAACCATGACCTGGATGACTGAGAATCTCCATAGACATAAAGCCCAGGGGTCATTTTGTCCAGTGTGGTAAGCCCAAACTAAAAAAACAACAACAACCCTGCATCTCAGACCATTCAGCAAGGCTGGTGTAGCACTATTTCACCCCCTGGGTGCTGCTAAACCATCCTGGTTGTTGGGTGGATCTGGCCATTGTGGTCCTTTTGCACCCCATCACTTCAGGTTCTGCTTCACTGAGTGTGTGTGTGTGTGTGTGTGTTTGTGTGTGTGTGGTCTAAAAATGGGAGGGTGCGTTCAATAAATACATGCATTTTATGTATTTATTCAATTTGCCCATCTTGCTTGTGTGCCTCTGGGTGGCACACAGCCAATAGACAAAATGGAGTTGCTTGTTGAGATGGATGGCTATAGGAATCAAGTAAAATACAAAAGTCGATTTCAAGAATTAATCTCTTTCCACCTGTTTTGTCACCCCCTCCAATGCTTCAATACAAAACCACTGAAATTAAACATTAGAAATAAGCGAAATATTTTAGAACTGGATAGCTTTTCCAGATCTGGTGCTGGGTTAAGCTCTACGTCTGGTTGGCTGAAGGTATGGGTAATTATAACCCTATACATTTGAAAGGAAGTTGGTTGGGGGAAGCTGGAATATGATGCAGTATAATTCTCACGATTGGCATTGTTTTGTTGGTTTTGCAGGGGTGATGTAATTGACCAACAAACTGAGTGTAAAGGATGCCAAAGGAATAAGTGGGTCTGTTTTTTTCCCCAGTAATCAGCTTATATCACTTGGAGAGGATTAAGGCCTCTTTCTTTTCAAAGTCTTTTCAAGGTTCTTGTTTTGTTTCAAACACAGGAGGATGATGATATAGAAGAAGGAGATCTTCCTGAGCACAAGCGCCCATCTGCACCGTTAGACTTCTCCAAGATTGATCCAGGCAAGCCCGAGAGCATCTTGAAAATGACCAAAAAGGGGAAAACTCTCATGATGTTTGTCACTGTGTCAGGAGAGCCAACGGAGAAGGAGACGGAGCAAATTACAAACCTGTGGCAAGGAAGCCTTTTCAATGCCAATTACGACGTACAGAGGTAAAAGCCTTTAGAGTTGTGTGATCACACACACACACCCCGGATTTCTTTTTGCTGGAGGAAAAAAAAAATGGGAATAGGTAGCACTCTCCTAGTTACAGCCGCGATTCCCTGTGTCTCATTGTAAACATGGCTCCTCTTTAGTGCTGGTTGCAATGCTCCATGGTCATGTGACCACGATTTACAATGTGTGTTTTTTTTTACAGTTTCTGGCAAAAAATGCTCTTAAAAATACATGGATTTACTTAACGACACCTGCAAAAATAGTTATAAAATCGGGTCTAGTCGTGTGAGTGCCTTGACTTATGACAGAAATTTCAGACTCCGTTATGGTTGTAAGTCACAGATTACTGAAATAAATTTAACCTGATCCCCATATTTTAAGAATTAATTTATTTGGGGAGGAAAAAATCACTTTCCAGGTAAATGTAGTCTTTTATCGACTGACCACTATACATTTGTGTATGTAGCTAGTTTTCCTCTTTGCAGTGTTTTTTCCTCTGATCTAAATTGAAACCTGCATGCATTTTCTGAGGAGCAAACCTTGGTGCAAGGGTTGTGCACTTCTTTGTTTCACTTTAACTGTGTGAAATGAATATATATTTTTACCTCTGGGAGAGGTCATACATTATATGCCCTACTTAGGCGGGGTTGATTGCAGTTGGATTTTAAACAATCCAATTTTGCCATAGGTCTGTTTTAGGTTATTCAGACAATACTATTTCCACACAGGTTTGATACAGATGTTTAGTATTTTACTTTGAAGTACCACAGGATGTGTGTATGTGTATGTGTGTATGTGTAGTAATAGCTTTTAAGTCATCACATTGAAAAACAGTAGCTTTTATGTCATCACATTACTGAAATAGCTTCCTATCTATCCCATTCCAAACTTGTATATAAGGCTCCATTTAAACCAGTGGAAAAAGTCTTAGAAAGGTAATAAAAGTATTGTATGCTATAATAATTCCCAGTCTGAGCACCGTTTACTTATTTAAAATGCAGGTGTGCCAGTTAATACTTGAATATCCATCCAGATTCTGGATTTAGTTAGTAATCATTTTTATATGACCACCCATCTCACACAAAGTAACTCTGGGTAGCATATAAAACCATATTTCTGGGTTTCTGCCTCCTGCAATGTGGGAGTTTAGAAACGACTAACCGAATATCTTCTGAAATCTAGGTTCATTGTCGGTTCAAACCGCGCCATCTTTATGCTGCGTGATGGAAGCTATGCGTGGGAGGTCAAAGACTTTCTGGTAAATCAAGAAAGATGTGAAGATGTCACTTTGGAAGGTCAAGTCTACCCTGGTAAAGGAGGCGCAGGGAAAGAAAAAAATAAACTGAAACCTGACAAATCCTCCAAGAAAAAAGACGTAAAACCTGGAACCGTTATAGATAGCAACCATGCAAGCAAAGGAAAAGAAGATCTTTGATAAATGCACCGAAATGCTGTAAAAGAGATTTGGAACATTTCAGAAAGAGAAAACGGGGTTGGTTTTGCAAGTTTCAAAGTATTAAATGGTTAAGGGAGCAGTTTACTTACTAATGAGAGGCATTCATTGAGAAATAGCAGAGTCAGTGGTTAATGGCTGTGGGCTGCTTATATTCAATCAACCATTAAGCCTCCACTCCCTGTCAGTTTAGTATTATGGGCTGTGTCCAGGGGATGAGAAGGGTGGTTGAGGGGGTCTCCACTGGGAAGCTGATTTTTCCAGGTGGTATTGCAGATGACTCAAAAGGATAGGGAGAAGGAAAAGCAAAACTTAAAAGCTGTCTGATTTCTCAATGTTGTGATTAATCCGAATGAACAATACACTTTCATTGCGTCTTAGAATTTGTAACTTGAGATTTGTCGCTGATTATACCAAAACGGATCTAAGTTGATTTGCTTTTAAGGTACTGATAATCCAGTATTCCACACCGAAATGGAAATAAAATTTTCTGTTAATTAGCTAATCGCACTAAATCAGTTAATATACTTGTCGATAGTATAAAATGTGAAGAAGAATACCCACAGATACAGTCCAGTTGATTGCAAAAATAAGATGTGTGGGAATATAGTATGGTTTTTCTGCGGTAAATATATCCATGCAAATGGATATATATTACAGGTTGCGTTGTTTTCTTCTAAGAATGTTAACCCAAAAAAAAGTTCAAGTTTGTGGCCATTGTATTGGATTTCATTTGCTGTTACAGTTTTATATTCAGTGCCATGAAAAATGTGCAATACATGGAACAGTCATGGCATGTTTTTTTTCTTTAAAGAATTTTTTTTAAAGGTAATTAAGGAAAAGTTGCTGTCTGTGTGAATGCTTCTTCCAAAACTTCAATAAATTTCTATAATTTTTTCAGAAGAGATTGCTATTTGGAATCCTTTATCCATCCTTCCTTCTCTTACTCTGGTATCTGATGTCAGCCCAGACTATCCACATGGTGGTGCTGTCTGTATGCCAAATAACAAAGGAAATATGCTTGTTTTGAAGTCTGGCTAATGCAATGTGTAACTCTTCCAGAAGCTAAGCCTGTTTTAACAAATTGACATTTTACACACACAAAGGTTGTTCTATAAAAGCTTTGCTGCTTTGAACTTCGGATGGCGATTGGAATGATAATTTACTGTTTCTTTCCTTGATGTTAAATTTATCTGCTCCTTCCCTCTATTTTCCCCCCCTCCTCTTGATTTTATTTTGAAAGAGTTTTTCTGGCATTCAGTTCGCAAGAACAAGAACAAATAGGTGTATTTTTGCTCCAGCAAATTATAAGATTTCTCCTGTGGATGAAATGGTATTGCTTAAAGAAAGGCAAAATACTTTGCTTTGTATTTTTTTTTAAGACCGCGAATGAAAAGCCATAGGCAAGATTAGAAATTATGCCTGATGGCTTATCTGCGTGAAGGATAAATTTATTGTTGGCTATTTTGGAGTTATTTGTGAAATGGGATTCCAAACCCTGAGTTCCGGTACAAGACTTTTGTCAACCAGTGTAACGGAGAGAGGGAAAAATGGCAGAATGGCAGAACCATCTGTCAAGTAGCAGAAAAAGCAGCGTCAACCTATTAACAATTATACAAAGAGCTTTGAAGGGGCAGTGTGCTGACTTTTGAAACAGAGGTGCAAACGTCCCAAAGGTGCTTTTTCCAAAAAGCAACTGGGCTGTCTTGTTTTTTTTTTTCTTCAAAAAAAAAAATCTAATTGAAGAAGCTTTTTGGATGAGAAGCGAAACTTTTTCAAAGGGGGGGGGGGAAAAGCAAGTCCAGTTGCTTTTTGAAAAAAGCACCTTTGTGATAACCTGGGTCAGTGATGGCGAACCTTTTAGAGACCGAGTGCCCAAAAACTGGCCCTGCCCCTGCTCCACCCCCTGCCCCACCCCCACTCTGCCCCCCCATCTCCCACCCTGCCTGCCCGCAGGGCCACTCACTGCCTCCAGGGCCCACCGCAGATCGCCCAGGCAGCCCAGCAGCGCTATGGTGGTCACGCCCTCTGCCCGCGCTCCGTAGCATCAACTGTGCACGATGGGGTGTGAGGGCAGAGTCTTGTCTACGCTGCCTGTCTGCCATGTGCTTGGCTGCGCTGCTCCGCGTGGGCCACGCTTGGGGGCGACTCTCCTTCAGGGGGTTGCTGGAGAGGAGGGGGTCGTGGGGGGAGGCGAGGTTTGGACAACGGCACGTGTGCCCACAGAGAGGGCTCCGAGTGCCACCTCTGGCACCCGTGCCATAGGTTCACCACCATTGACCTGGGTGATTGAGACTCCATGGACATTTAGATGTGCAAACATTTAACGATGCCTTCAGCTGCCTTGCAGTTTTTTAAATCTACATTGGGTTTGTGAGAGACATAGAGAGGCACCCAACGTATTTGAAGGGGACAAGATTGGAAATGTAGATTTGTTTAGTGATCATAATTGGGACTGGCAACTTGCTTGTTAAGTGAAGTGGTCACTAGTGACTGCTTATGATCTTACTTCAGCTTTCCCTTGCTTTATAAGATTTTTAAATGGGAGGATCGGTTGTAAAGTTACTTTTTCATCACTGTTCAAACTACGAACGATCACTGCCCGAGGCAGTTAAGCTACGACTACCTGTACACTTTTCTTTCTATATTATGAAATACATAAAAGCGTCAGTCTTTTTTTCTGTAGAAAAAAAGGCTTCCAGTGTCAAAGATGTGCTCACTATTAAGAGCTATTAATAATCTGTTTTATGCATATTCATTTCATTCTTCATCCCCCACGCCATCAGAACTGATGAAGCTTCTTGGATAAGAAGTGAAATGTTTTCTCCCTCCTCAAGGAAAAAACAGTTGCCTTTTGAAGAAAAAAAAAACACCTCCTTTGAGACAGCTTGGAAATCTTGTTTACCAGTTTCCATTGAAGAAGAACTCCACTAGAGAACAAGCATAAGATAGATGGAAGATTGCTGTATTAGCTTGGGTTGGCCCAGTTCATCAGCCTGTGGTTGACTAAATCAAGTTCTCTCAGTTAACCCAGTTGTTTAGGCTTGCATAAGAGGCTGACGTACAAACCAGGATAGTACCATATTCTAGCAATGCCTGTTGTGCAAACCCAGAGCCACAGCTAGGATTTATGGAACGTCTCATTGTTAGGAAATAGAAGCTGCTTCTCAGCAATCTTCTAGCCGTTTTGTTTTCCAAAGTAATTTTTTTTCAATTAGGACCACAGACCAGGAAGATCGGGGTTTCTTTTGCTTATGTAGATTGCTTAAAATACCAAACTTGGAATCTTAACTGTTTGGGAATTGGGATGTAGAAGTGAGTCACATCTAAGTAAACAGTGAATAGAATGCCAGTTTACACAGAACAGAGTGACGACTGTGGTTGTATTCCTCATTTTCACCAACTGCTTGGAAGGAGCTCCCAGAATGCAGCTTTTAATTATTTTATTTATTTTATTACATTTTTATGCCGCTCATCTCCCCTATATGGTGACTCTGGGTGGCTTTTTAAACTTGTCCTTCATTCAAACGGTGAGAAATGCTCTTGATACTTTTGCTCTGGCATGTTTTTGGTTTTTTTTGAAGTTTTTAAAGGGATGCTTCATGTACGTAGACCAAGCACAAAAAGTAAATCATTTTTTTTACTCTTAAGAGTAGAGAATGGGATGAAAGGTATCTTGGTAGTTTAGCATAATAAAGTCACCAATTGTCAAATTGTGCTGAAATTTTTATTTCAATAAATTGGGTGTTCCAAACCACAAAATGTTAAGTTGCAAGTGAAAACATTTGGAAACGAGAGGTGTATTGAATTTAAAAAAAAAAAGGATTTCTGTCAAAGAGACCGTGTGTCACACCTGCGGCCATTAAAAAAATTCAACTGCAAAGAGAGCACTCCCTACATTTTTTATTTTTTGGCAAAACCACCCCCCTTTATAACCCTTTTTGTGCCTTTGCAATAAATAAATATATCATTCCCCCGTCAAGATTATTATTATTATTTTTCTTTAGAAAATATACAAAACGCTGTACATCTTGTTCCGAAAAAGAACCAGCTATTTCGGGTAAAAGATTTGAACTGACATACGGACAAAAACAAAAGATCGTGTAAAGCGGACTGTTATATGTAGCTTGTTGAAACAACTTGCTGTGGATAATAACTTCAGAAAAGTCATGGTTCAAAGAACGTAAATGGTCAGTTGGGTGTCGGAAACCTTAAAAGCAGCGGTTCTCAACCTATGGGTGACGACCCCATTTGGGGTCGATTGACCATTTCACGGGGGTCGCCAAGCAAGGCTGTCCGCCATTTTTTTCCCCTTTTCCGGCGGGTGCCTTACCTCCCTTGGGCTGGGCCAGCTGGTGGTCGGCCTGCTCCGTCTCTGCCGCTTGCCAGCTACGCCTCGGCCGGCGCAGGGGGCGGAACCACGCATGTGTGGCGCTCCCGGGCAGGGAAAGTCCTCGACTTACGACCGGTTGGGTAGTCCTCGACTTACGACCGGTTTAGTCCTCGACGTACGACTGGTTTAGTCCTCGACTTACGACCGGTTGGGGGTCGCGGCATTAAAAAGGTTGAGAACCACTGCTTAAAAGGGTCACTCTGGACTTACAGCCATTCCTTTAGTGACTGTTAGAAGTCACAACACTGAAAAAAGTGACTTATGACCGTTTTTCACATTTAAGATCGTTGCAGTATCCCCAGGGTCACGTGATCAAAATGTGGATGCTTGGCAACTGATTCACACTTAAGACGGCTTGGGGTCGTGTGATCGCCTTTTGTGACCTGACAAGCAAAGTCAGATTCCCCTAACAATTGCAGTGATTCACTTAACAATTGCGGCAGGAAAGGTCGTAAAAGGGGGCAAAATTCACTTAACAGATGTCTCAGTTAGCAACAGAAATGTTGGACTCAATTGTAGTCTTAAGTTGAGGACTACCTGTAGAGAAGGGCACCAGCTGGAGAGTCTTGGTTGAAACTGCCCTTAATTACTATCATCATTGTACAATATTCCCCCGCTCAAGGGCTTTTGAGATTTTTATTTGCTGATCCAGGAATGTGGGCAGGGAACGTATACATAGCCCCGTTTGCCTATAGCTTAATATAGTTTCAATTATTATTAAATATGCGTACGAGGGAAGAAGTAACATCTTTCAGGCTAGGAAAAAGGTAGATATTCCTCTTTAGCCAAATATATCCTGTACGTTCAAATTGTTTCGTGAACGATGACTTCCTATGACGGGATCTCCATGGTCTTGTGTGAGATTCCCACCATCTCAGCAATAGCTTTAATGCAACTGGAAAGCTTAACGCTATTCTAGCATTCGAGTGAGACAAGAAACGGTGTCTATAAAATTCCCCCCTCTTGTTCACCCTGCGCAGTGCCCATTGACCAGTCTAGCAATACTGACCAGCTCTTGACATTTGGCGGTTCTTGCTAGCTGTGCATATTGACTTTAGCTTACACTTCCTTATTTACATAGCCAGCAGTACCACGTAAAAGTGGAATTCATTTCCTGAGTCTGTATTTGAACATTCAAGACGAGTGAAAGGTTGAATTGGAGAAGAAGAAGAAGAAGCACCTTCTGCACGTCCAATGAATTCAGGACCACAGTGATCTACGAATCAACCAAGAGGTGGCCATGGTGCTTCACAGAATTGAGATGAGACAAGATGAGACCATTTAAAAACAACAACAACAACAAAAAACTGTTGCCCTGAAGCTGCTGGCAGGACAGGGAATCTGTTAGTAATCAAACAGATCAAACCAAGTGGACTCGTTTGATCAAGGAATGTTGGTTGTTCAAGGTGAAGGCTTATTTACAGTAACTTCTCTCTTATGTACAGCAACAAAATATATTACATCTTAGAAAAGCCATCATTCCTCTCATCCTTTTTTTTTCTCTGGAGGGTGTTTTCAAAGAGAGATACTTCCTCAGAGTTTCATTTTCTTGACCACGGGAACGGGCAGCGCTTGAAAGATTCTCACGGCCTCCTCGTTGGTCTCCAGCTTGATCCAGAAAGGCTGGAAGCTGCCCTTGTAGCCAACAAAAGCCATTTTATCTTTAAATAAATAAATAAATAAGAGAGTGCAGTGAGCAAAACTGATCTGGGACAATATTTATAATCAATACGCCGCAGAGAGTGTTTTTCAGCGTCATCGGAGGCCGTTTCCATCAATGCCACATCTTAAGCCAGCAGCATCTTTTCCTGAGAAGATGCATGTGGCTTTGTCTTCCTTTGATCTATCGAGAACCTTTTGGAGATCATAACCAAAAGCATCAAATAGAAGAAGAATGGACTGATTATTATTATTTTTTTTGCATATTGAAGATGGTCGATCCTTTCCATCTCCACACTTCTATTATACTATGAACAGCCCTTTTTCCCCAGTTTAAATAATATTAGAATTATTTTTTTTTTAAAAAAATGAGTGGGATGAATAGTAGCAAACCAGGAAGTGAACATGTTGCCATTCTGCATTTGGTGATAACAGAATTTCTAGGAATGTTCTGAGCAGGAAGAACCTGGTGTTCTTAAAAATCTTTTCTCTCTCAGTTTACCACATTGGGAAAGATGGAGCTGAGGTGTGGAATACTTGAAATCTCTCTCAAAGGCACTTTACATTCAGTAAAAATGTAATATTTCTAAGGGCTCTTCCACCCAAGTTTACTTTTCTGGTGCAGAAACTATACAATCTTTGCTGCTTGAGAACCTAGGATTTCTAGACTGATTGTATTTGAGGTACAGATGAATTTTATAACTAATATTTATCCTTTGGTGGGGTGGGACTACCTTCGAGTCTGTCTTGATTCCTGGTGGCTGCCTGGATAAGTCCCTGGTAAGTTGCCAAGGTAAATTTGTGCCAAAATTTCAGAAGTGGTTTGCCATTGTCTCCATGCTTGGGCTGAGAGAGACTGACTGGCCCAAGGTCATCCAGCTAGCTTCGTGCTAAAGGTGGGACTAGACTTCACAGACTGGTTACTAGCCTTCTACTTTCACCACTGCACCAAACTGGCTTTCCATATTCACCATACTAAAAGAAATTACTGAATTTTTGGTTAGAAAAGGGAACGATTAAAAACTCTTGTGTTACTGAAAGGCAATCTCCTCTCCAAAGCTTCACTTGCATTAAGCATTTCAACAGTTCGCCAAAATGAAATATTTGGAGTATTTTCAGATGTAAAAAAAAAAACAGATGGACAATTCTTAATGGTTTTACCGTCTCTTTTTTCTTTACTAGCCTTCTGTGTGAAAAGACACAGGGCAGTAAAAAAAAAAAAAATGATCCGAAAAGAAAAGAGCAGCCACAGGACAGCAAAACTTGCTAGAAAAAGCGCTCTTCACAAAGTCAGCCATAATAGAAGTCTAGCAAATTTCATACTATATTTTCTGATATTAATAAAGCATTACCTTTTAATTTAAAGCCTGGTTTTGCTCCAAGTGTCTCCAGGACTTTGGTCCATGGACTTTTTGAAACAAACCGTCCTTTTGAGGTCATCACCACTATAGAGCTAGAAGAAGGCAGAAAAATGACATGCATCATTTGATTGAATTGAGTTATTCACCAAAACTGATTAACTGAACAGCTGTCCTACAGTCACCATCATAAAAATCCACAGAATTTAACAGAGTCTTCCTTTCTCCAATCACCCAAAATTTGCTCAGTAAGCCTATTTAATCTGATCAATTTATTGCGGACGTTCTTTTGATTGTTGATTATACGGATGAATAATTCTGGTGCGAGATGCAGGTCGCGTACTGCAATAGATGACTTTACAAGTATGACTTCTTTCTGAATCTTTGAAAGCCTTTGTTTCCAGTTAACTTACTTGTTTCGAATGTTGTTGACATAATTGATGATCTGAGCTGGGATTCCTTGCAGAATAATATTTTTGAAACTCTTCCGGTCAACAACTTTTCCTTCGTGACCGTCAATCACTACTACTTGAATGCCTTCTTCAGAAAGATAGAATGACTTGCCATCAACCTACAGAAAAGGAAAAAGCGATCCTTAATATCCTCCAAGAATGGAGGTTTGGAAACAAATGGCTGCTTGTTCTGAATGTTTTTTTTTGATGCTTCATTTTGGGTTTATGTGGACTGCGTACAGAATTCTAAATTGAACCCAAGACGAACATCCTTATATAAAAATAAACTGGCAAGTTAATAAGTGTTTTTTTTAAAAAAAAAATGGGGAGCAATCACTTACTGAGATGTAGGCAAAGTCATCCTTGAGATGATAATATTTGGTTTTGTAGCTGTCTATCTTCAGTTCTACAAAACGATCCTTCTTGTTCTATTTGATTTTAAAATGAAAGAAAATGGCGTTTACATCTGATCTTCAAGGATTTTCTAAACAAACTTGGAATATTGGAATCAGATCTGCACAATGTATGGCCTTATTCTGAAGGCCTCACAGGCAAGATTCCAATTTGCTTTCCTTCCGTGGTATAAAATTAGAAACTTTGACCCAGGTGGAAGATGATAAAATAGACTGAAAAATATTATTAACACTACAAAACTAAAGCTAAACAAGAGAAAATCCTCTTGACTTAGATGATCCAAGACTGGAGTTTGGTTCTATAACTGTATTCACATGTTATGCTGAACCACAAACTGGTTATATGGTTTCAGCCTGCATGGTTAGTTCCTGAGTCAGTGGCTTGGGCGGACTGGAACGTTTTATTAATTGAGCAAACAAGTATTAAATTAACCATGGCTAAAGGATATTGAGTAAATACAGAATATGTCAGATAGGATCCCCTGTCAGTAAACCTCTTCTCTGCCAACATATGAAGAAAGTTTCTCTACTGAAGCCAACAACACTAAGAGAGACTCAAACCCAAGCCTCCAGGCTTAACATATTCTGAAGCTTTCACTAGAGCAGGGGTCTTCAAACTTGGCCCTTTTATGACTTGTGGACTTCAACTCCCAGAATTCCTCAGCCAGCGTGGCACGCTAGCTGAGGAATTCTGGGAGTTGAAGTCCACAAGTCATAAAAGGGCCAAGCTTGAAGACCCCTGCCCTAGAGTCAAAACAAAGCCTTGAAAATCCAGGAGAGAGATTCCCCTAAGGAAATTACACACAAGTAAATCAGTAAATCAGTGTGTACCATGTGTGCACTGGGCAGTTTTTTGGGCATTGGCACGTCCACTGTTGGCTTCTCAGCATATTTTGGATAAGCTAAAACTTCACAGTCACTGGTACCAGTTTGCTTAGGGATATTGGCTTTGATCCTGATGCGTTCACAGCCTCGGGTGGAACAGAAAGCAAATGGCTCCTTCTCATGCTGAGCTTTCAGCTTGAGAAATAACAACCTATTAAAAGAAGAAAAAAAATGAAGAAGGTGAGAGTTGTAGAGCCATGATTAAGGCCGTGATATAGTCATAATAATCGAAATAGGGCACAACTCTTCCTGCCAGTGGCCAAGATGTAACTCCACAGGGACTGTCCAGTGGAGATGCACACCTTTTTTCCTTCTACCTGAAGCCGGTATCCATAAGGATTAGGATGGATTCTTTCCTTTGGGCCAGGTGGGACTGCAAGGGAGAGGCCTCTAAGATTTTAAACCAAACGCTCTTCCTGTTTGTGCGAGTTCCTGTTCTCTTTTAGACTCTGGGAAAGTGTGAAAAACAGCTCTCTCTCTCCATGTTCTCATGAACATTTTTAAAAAACCAATGAAGGTAGATGCAACAAATGTATTGTCCCGTGGAATGACGTGGTTAAGACTGCTGTGTGACAAAGCTGCAAGGCCACATGTGGTATTGTTTTTCTGGTTGAGAATGTTCCCATCAAAAAAGGATGCCAATGGGCAGGATTTGAACAAAGAAGAAATCATAAGGATGGCTTAGATTGTCATGCACTCAAATGCAATCAGAAATATCTCTTTCTATCCCAAGCCCAGGAAAATTTGAGAATACTTGTTAACTCCTTACCCAGTGTCTTCATCCCAGTAGTAATAGCCTTTGGTAGGATATCGATATTCAAGTCTGTCCATTTGAAAAGCTGGATAGAACACCCCAGTTTTGTAGGTTTTCTTTAAAAGGCGATTGTGAATATCTGAGAGAATGGAAAATGTTGTCCCTTTAGGATAACAAAATCCAACTTGGATCCAGTCATTCCTAAATAAAGAAAAGGAAAATAAGCATTACTAAAAACAAAAAGCTCAACCCCAAATCTCATGACTATGACTTTTCTGGAACATGCCACAAGCCAAGTCAAATATTTAGCTTTTTAAAAAAGTGATTCTTTCCATGCTGGCTTAAATGCTTAGATGCCGGTGCTTAACTAGTTCCAAAATGATTTAAAGATCCATTAAAGTCATATGGAACAGTTCTCCAGTGGTAGGTCTTTGGCTCTGAGTAAAGAAGAAGATTTTAATTTAATTGATCATTAAATTATGATTGCTTTGCCTCTCTTCTGCAAGAACTTAGAATATTGAGATGATGGTGAAACTTAGAATGAAATTTTTGAAATTACGATGTCAGAGTTAGAAAATGATAATGTGTTGTGTTTCCTTAGATCAGGGGTCCTGAACCCCCAGGGCTGCAGCCCCCTGCCAGACCGTGGAAACAGCTGGCAAGTGTGTGCCCACGTGCAGCTTTACTCGCACCCACAGTGGGCAGATGAGTATGTGCGTGCAGCTCCCTTTGTGTGAGTGGCGCCACTTACACAAATGAAGCTGCATGCACGCACACTCATCCTCCACTTGCGCAGAACGTTCCCTTCTCCCCAACGGTCCACAAATCCCGAAATGTTGGAGGCCACTGCCCTAAATGATGGGCATTAAAAGTTCAGAAAGGTTTTTTTTTTTTGCATGCTTGCATGCTCACTTATTGAAATTGATGAGCCAGATAGCTAATTCCTCAGGAGCTGCCTTGTCCCAATGGATGGTGTAGCCTTTCTGCAGAGTGATCACAGGCTGGTATTGTTGATAATGGGTACTTTTGCTCAGAGCGCCTTCTAAATACAAGGGGTGCGTGTAGAAGTCATTTTTGATGATTTTCATCTTCAGATTGGATGATTTATATGCTTGGATGTACACCTGTTCGGGAAAGAAAAGAGAAAGCCCTTGATAGTATATTTAATTATAGTACATTTAATTAGAATGAAGTATGGCATGCTAATTCTGCCAACGGTCAGCAGTTCGGTCCTGACCGGCTCAAGGTTGACTCAGCCTACCATCCTTACGAGGTGAGTAAAATGAGGACCCAGATTGTTGGGGGCAATATGCTGACTCTGTAAACCGCTTAGAGAGGGCTATAATAATAATAATAAAGTTGGAAGGGACCTTGGAGGTCATCTAGTCCAACCCCCTGCTCAGGCAGGAAACCCTATACCATTTCAGACAAATGGCTGTCCAGTCTCTTCTTAAAAACTTCCAGTATTGGAGCATTCACCGCTTCTGGAGGCAGGTTGTTCCACTGGTTAATTGTTCTAACTGTCAGGAAGTTTCTCCTTAGTTCTAGGTTGCTTCTCTCCTTGATTAGTTTCCATCCGTTGCTTCTTGTCCTGCCCTCAGGTGCCTTGGAAAATAGCTTGACTCCCTCTTCTTTGTGGCAGCCTCTGAGATATTGGAATACTGCTATCATATCCCCCCTTGTCCTTCTCTTCATTAAACTAGACATACCCAATTCCAGCAGCCTTTCCTTATATGCTTTGGCCTCCAGTCCCCTGATCATCTTTGTTGCTCTTCTCTGTCCTCTTTCTAGAGTCTCAACATCTTTTTTACATTGTGGTGACCAAAACTGGATGCAGTATTCCAAGTGTGGCCTTACTAAGGCATTGTAAAGTGGTATTAATACTTCACGTGATCTTGATTCTATCCCTCTGTTAATGCAGCACTATAAAGCACTATGAAGCGGTACATAGATCTAAATGCTATTGCTATTTATTCCCAGGGGTTTTTAAATTCCTGCCTTCAATAAGGACTTTCTGTCCATCTCTATCTTTCAGGCCAATGGCATTGTTTTTTTTTTTTTAAGCTATTTAAGTCTTTCATGTTGCGTGAAATTTGGCTTCCCATTCAGCTATCAATGCATGGAAGAAACGAAGCCTCATAGAAGGCTGTAATTGAGTTTACTGGTTTTTTTAAAAAAACTTCTAGGAATGGGGCTTGGTGGAAAAAGCTTCATTTTACTAGTTCTGTTATATCTTTGGGTTCCTATTAGATTGCAAATAGCCCATAAATTCAATTTTCACCCTGTCCTAGGCATGGCAGGGAACCGAGAAACCAACAGCCCTCCAAATCTGTTGTGCCCACCACCATCCCTACTACCTGTGCGTAGCGTCCACTACAGATGGATCCTCTCCAGTCTGGAACTTCGATGCAGTCTCGATGCTTAATGAGCCAATTGTCCTCCTTGATAAGGTATGATCCAGGATATTCTGACACAGAGCCATCGACATCATGGAAAACTGATGTTTTATCGCCATCCATGTCCAACCCATTGAACCAAGGTCCAGGTTCCCCAAAGAAAACTCTAGAGGAAATCTACAAGTGAGGACAGAGACCTACGGCTTAGTAAACGTTTGAGGAGGAACACAACATGCTCCCCACATGATGACCTCTGAATATATATGTTCATGGTTCTTCTCCCAATAATGGAATAGGTGTTCATCACTTATTTATTTAGACCAGGGATAGTCAACCTTGGCTCTTTTATGACTCATGGATTTCAACTCCCAGAATTCCTGAGCCACCTGTGCTGGCTCAGGAATTCTGGGAGTTGAAGTCCACGAGTCATAAAAGAGCCAAGGTTGACTACCCCTGATTTAGACATTTTAATTGAAAAGTGTGATCATGTGACCCTGGGATGCCAAGGGCCATTTTGATCATGTGGCCATGGGCATGTTGCAATGCTTGTGTGAGGACAAGTCATAAATCACTTTTTTCAGTGCCATTTTAACTTTGAACGGTCACCAGATGAACAGGTATAAGTTGAAGACAAAGATAAATCCCTAAAATGGGATTATGCTGGCATCAACAACAAGATCACTATAAACATAGCCAAAACCAACTTGTAGATCCTTTATCTGAAGCTAAATCCAAACTCAGCTCAACGCACCAATGGCAAACGTACAGAGAGGAAATTCTGTCATTGGGGCAGAATTTCCTTTGCAAATTCTGCTGGAACTCGACTCTGCCTCCAAGATTTGTTCTTGGCACAATCCTTCAATCCATCAATCTACCCTGAAGGCAAACTCACCGGGACATCTTCGAAGAACAAATTTGTGACGTTGTTGTTGGGACAACTTTGCCAGGCATTGTTCAGGCGGAAAGCCAGAGCACTGGTATGTCGGCCTTCTAGTGCAGCAAATTTTCGGAAAGTGCAATTCTGAACATTGATTGGCCCATCGTAGAACTGAATGCCTCTGATTGGGAAGTTCCTGAAATGCATTGGTGAAAGATGTGCATTAGGTTCTAAGGGATTGCCAAAAAGCACAAGTGCACTGAGGTAAAAAAGATGTTGAGACTCTAGAAAGAGTAGAGAGAGGAGCAACAAAGATGATTAGGGGACTGGAGGCTAAAGCATATAAGGAACGGTTGCTGGAATTGGGTATGTCCAGTTTAATGAAGAGAAGGACGAGGGGGGACATGATAGCAGTGTTCCAATATCTCAGGGGCTGCCATAAAGAAGAGGGGGTCAAGCTATTTTACAAAGCACCTGGAGGCAGGACAAGAAGCAACGGGTGGAAACTAAGCAAGGAGAGAAGCAACCTAGAACTAAGGAGAAATTTCCTGACATTCAGAACAATTAACCAATGGAACATCCTGCCTCCAGAAGTGGTGAATGCTCCAACACTGGAAGACTGGACAGCCATTTGTCCGAAATGGTATAGGGTTTCCTGCCTGAGCAGGGGGTTGGACTAGATGACCTCCAAGATCCCTTCCAACTTTATTATTATTATTATTATTATTATTATTATTATTATTATTATTATTATTATTATTATTATTATTATTATTATTATTATTATTATTATTATTATATCGGAATCTCAAGTGTGTTATCAGTAGCTGTTCATTGTAGAAGAGCAGAACAAGGATATGTCTTTTTTCATTTATGGTCTCTTCAGTGGCAGGTTTAGAAAAAAAGAAAGAATAGAATTAAATTCTATACTGGTTTGGAAACTTGAACCCAACAAGAAAATTTCCAGAGAGAAACTCACTGTCCAATGGGCAAAGTCCGTCCACCGTGGTCTAATCCTCCAGGTCCCCAGATGTTGTTGTCCATTGTTTCGGTCCCTGTATTTCCACTTTCACCAACAAAAAGGCTATTTTTAATTTCTTGTTTTGATCCGTCATCGTGCGGGAAAGTTCCACCACTAGGAGAGATCAAAATGGCTGGTCAGCCTGGCTTCTTGGGCCAACTCCAGCTTTTGTGTAACTGCAAGAGGTGAAAAACTCTGAACAGGAACCAAGAATGCTTACCTTGCCAGAGTGAGGCCAATGCCGTTGTCAGCAAACCTACAAAAAAGAGAGAGCATTCCTGAGTTAATCTGGAAAACTGGATTCCCGTCTGTGCTTAATGACATTATTAGTTAGGCTATTCAGTTTGCTTGGTTCTCAATAACATTCCCCCATTGTTGCAGTGAAAAAAAATCATGATATCTTAGAGTAAACAGGCTTATTTGAATATTCAAGGGTGCAGAAGGAAAACTCATTATAAAGAGGGTTTACAATCTGAATCTATGTGTTATTCAGAAGTCCTGGTTCTCCCAATATGGTGCTAGATTATGAAGCATCAAGGTGTAAACAAGACCACTATTTCTTTCACTGCACTTCTCAACCAGTATTAAACATAACAGGAGCTGTAAACCTTAGAGAACTCAATAAAGATATTCCTTTAATAACACCCGGATTTTGCAATTCACCTACCCCAGTGGTTCTCAACCTTTTTAATGCCGTGACCCCAACCGGTCGTAAGTCGAGGACTAAACCGGTCATAAGTCGAGGACTAAACCGGTCGTAAGTCGAGGACTACCCAACTGGTCGTAAGTCGAGGACTTTCCCTGCCCAGGAGCGCCGCGCATGCATGGTTCCGCCCCCTGCGCCGGCCGAGGCGTAGCTGGCAAGCAGCAGAGACGCAGCAGGGCGACCACCAGCTGGCCCAGCCCAAGGGAGGTAAGGCACCCGCCAGAAAAGGGGGAAAAAATGGCGGACAAAAAAAATGGTGGACAAAAAAAATGGTGGACAGCCTTGCTTGGCGACCCCCATGAAATGGTCAATCGACCCCAAATGGGGTCCCGACCCACAGGTTGAGAACCACTGACCTACCCCCAGATCATTTTGATGAAATCTTTCTGTTGGACCTTCATAACCAGTCCTTTATATTCTTGCAAAACTGTGGCTCTGATCCTCAAGTTATTTATTCTGAAGTCACCCCAGAAAGTTGAGTGACAATTACAGAGCATGAAGTACAATAAAATTTCCTTCAAGGCAAGGTTCACTCCTGGTGACTGCCTAGACAAGTCTCTACTCTTTTCTTGGCAAGATTTCAGAAGCCATTGCCTTCTTCCTAGAGCTGAGCAAGAGTGACTGGCTCAATGTCACCCACCTGGTTTTTCTTCCTAAAGTGGGACTAGAATTCATGGTCTCGCAGTTTTGAGCCCAGCACCTTAATCACTACACCAAAAAGGCACGTTACAGTCTAACTTAGCTGCAGGATTTCCCGGTGTCTCCATCTATGTACTATTCAGGTTCAATCCTGCTTATTTTTTAGACCAGAAAGTGGGTCTCAATTTAATTTTAGGGGGAAAAAAAACATTGTGGGATAGAAAGATGGGAGAACCCCCTAAAATTATTAAATTAACTTAAATTAAAACCACTGCATTAAAAGAGCAAGCAAGTGATATTCCTCCTCTAAAGCAAATTACTCTTGCTTTCCATGAAAAATCATGTCAATTGCAATATACTTTAGCATACACAGTGTTGCTCTGGTATAGTAACAAATATTAAAAACAGCTAGATCCCTACAGCTATAAAAATACCTAAGTTATGAAACCTGGAAACTTATTTGAACTTGGCCTGGATAAACACTGCCAAAAACTTAACAAGCTGGAAAAAAAAAACTTTCTGGGATTTGAAAAAAAAAGAAAAAGAGATGAGATATTCAAATTGATTGTTAATATACAATTACAAGGGGTGTTTGGGTGAAAGGAAACCCCGAAGGCTAAAAGAAAGAGAAACAAGTATATGATACTTCCTATTCTGGTGAGCCTTCACTGCCTTGTGGCACATTTATATGTATTAAATCTATATTCGACTAAAAGTCTCGTTGTCATGATTTTTAACTGGGTGAAACAGTGCATCATAGGGCAACAATTTGAGCCAAGGTATCTCAAATGGGCTAATTGACAGAATGTGTCTAACATCCAGGACCTATGACTACCAAGGGAATGAAATTTGAGAAAATTGTGGCTGCTTTCATGCTACTGGCTGCTACTGTGCTGCTGGGCTGATGCTGTGGTCACATGATCAAAGTTCCATGACAGTTTCTTAGCCAGTCTCATAATCCTTTGTTCTCTCTCTCTCTCTCTCACTTGGCAGCAGCCACTAACCTGCTTGTTGGGAAGGGAAGGGAAGGAGATTCCCGATGCTCCTTGCCAGATTCCCAACAAGGAAACTCAATGGGGAAGCCATCAGGAAGTCAGAAGTCACTCCTACTTCCACAGCATTTTTTTCGCCGCCTTTGAGGCCTTTGAACTATGGTGCTGGAGAAGACTCCTGCGAGTCCCCTGGAATGCAAGGCAATCAAACCGGTCAGTCCTAGAGGAGATCAACCTTGACTGCTTTTTAGAAGGCCAGATCCTGAAGTTGAAACTCAAGTACTTTGGCCACCTAATGAGAAGGAAGGACTCACTGGAGAAGGGCCTAATGCTGGGAAAGATGGAGGGCAAGAGAAGAAGCGGACGACAGAGAATGAAGGGGCTGGATGGAGTCACTGAAGCAGTAGGCCTGAGCTTAAATGGACTCCAGAAGATGGTAGAGGACAGGAAGGCCTGGAGGAACATTGTCCATGGGATCGCGATGGGTCGGACACGACTTCGCAACTAACAACAACAACAACATTCAGCTAAAGAAATATCTCTGAAACAATGACTCAACAAGGCACTGGTTGCCCAGTAGCAATTAAAATTAACTACGCAGCATCATCTTGCACTGTGGTTTGAAGCTGGAGTAAATAAAGCTCCTTGCTCCAAGGAAGTTACTAATCTAAAGGTTAACAAAAAGGAGAATCTGCCTTTTGTGATTTGAAAGCAAAGGCAAGATAAAGAGGATAAGCAAAGTTTGGGACTATTTTAATGCTAAATGTGTATTATGCATTTAAGCTAGTTTTAATAGGATTTATGTCTATAAATGTTCATGGAACTATCAAGACAGGGCGGCTTGGAGTTGTGGTTAGGTGCTAAAGTAAAAACCAGGAGATTTTGAGTTCTAGTGCTTTCTTAGACATTAAAGCCAGTCAGACTAATGTCACTCTCTCAGGCCAACCCATTTTCACAAACTTGGGTTTGTGGGGAAAATAGGACACAGGAGCATTAGGTACACTATTCTGTGCACTGTCTATAAAAGAAAGGTGGGATGTACGTCTAAGAATGAATAAAAAATTAAGAGCTGCGTGGAGAGGGAACACAACTCAGAGGACACCCTGTGTAAAAGCCTGGAGGCCAATCCTTGGCATTTGCAATTGAAAACAAACAAGCAAACACCAGCTACAGGTGATGAGAAAAACCTCTCCAAGAACCACGGAAAGTTACTGCCAGATGTAACTGCCAAGACTGAGTAGGATGGACAAACAGTAAGGCCTATTTTAAGGCGACTTGTTAGTTCTCTGTGGCAGCAGTATCCCCAAATTCCCAGAATCTTTTTCGTTATAAGAATTACACTGAAAGATACGTGTCATCCTGTAATTGTACCATCTAGAAGTATTTTTAGAGTGAACTCTTTTTGGAAGAAAGGGAGGGAGAGACCCTGATCAAATAATATAAGAGTACGCCCTTCAAAGAACAAATAATGATGATCCAAGGCCTGGAGGCTAAAACATACGAAGAACGGCTGCGGGACTTGGGTTTGGCTAGTCTAAAGAAAAGAAGAAATAGGGGAGACATGATAGCAGTGCTCCAGTATCTGAGGGGCTGCCACAAGGCAGAGGGGGTCACATTATTCACCAAAGCACCAGAGGGAAGTACGAGAAACAATGGTTGGAAACTGATCAAGGAGAGAAGCAACCTGGAATTAAGGAGAAACTTCCTGACAATGAGGACAATCAACCAGTGGAACAGCTTACCCCCCGAAATCGTGGGCGCTCCATCATTGGAGATTTTAAGAAGAGACTAGACAGTCACCTGTCTGAGACAGTATAGGTTCTCCTGCTTGAGCAGGGGGCTGGACTAGAAGACCTCCAAGGTCCCTTCTATTCTATTCTATATAGTATTCTATTCTATTCTATTCTATTCTATTCTACAATCTGTCATATTCTATTCTATTCTATTCTATTCTATTCTATTCTATTCTATTCTATTCTATTCTATTCTATTCTATTCTATTCTATTCTATTCTATTCCCAGCATCAAGTGCTTTCATTTAGTTTCTTTTTCAGCAATTGCTATTAAAACTAGCTTTGGATTTCTGTAGATTGATGGACAATTACAATCAGAAATGTTACTAACCAATATTCATGTTAATCCCTGCTTATCTGAGATAGTGCTTGGCTGTGTGTACAGGTAGACCTCAACTTACGACCACGACTGAGCCCAAAATTTATGTTGCTAAGTGAGAAATTTGTTAAGTGAGTTTTGCCCTCTGGCTGAGGAATTCTGGGAATTGAAGTTCACCAGTCATAAAAGGGCCAAGTTGGAAGATCCCTGGACCAGAAGAAGGAGAAGGAAAAAAATGCAGGCTTTGTTCTCAAGATACCAACAGACTGAAGCTCAGAAGCAAAACAACAGTCACGTGTTTTGCAGAGTTGTATTGCCAAGCTCAGATTTCTGCAACAGGATCTGATCCAGGTGTGCTAGGACTACGCAGCCAGCCAGTGGTTGGGACTTCTAACAAATGCAGACTTAACACATTTGGAAGATATTAGATTGGGGAAGGTTAAGCTACCAATTTGCCACAGTAACCACAAACACCTGGTGGAATGGATGGAGTCAGCACAGCCATTGTTTGTTGAAGAGGAGGGCAATTTCCTGTGTCAAATAACCACACCAGAGTTGCTTGCACTCCTTGGCTTCCACAGCAGGCGAGTAGCAACCTGGAAATTGGGGGTGACTCCAGGTCAAGTGGAATCTCACTAAGACAAGAAATCTTGGAGGGTCAGCTTTGAGTGGAGCTGTGTTAAAACTTAAAAACAATATGAATGTTTCTGCTTAAAGCAGGGGTCACAGAAACATAGGGCTGGAAGGGACCTTGGAGGTCTTCTAGTCCACCCACT
The DNA here is from genome assembly GCF_001527695.2 of Protobothrops mucrosquamatus. NCBI lineage: Eukaryota > Metazoa > Chordata > Lepidosauria > Squamata > Viperidae > Protobothrops > Protobothrops mucrosquamatus. Next base: position 94,508 of record NW_015388161.1, read on the forward strand.
GCCCAAGGCAGGAGACCATATTGCATCTTGGATAAATCTGATTGCAAAGGGTTCAACCAAAGTCATCATGGCCACTGCAAACCCGGAAACTGCCCCCTTTTTGATGGAAGCAAACTAGGGTGGGGCTTCAATGCCAGCATCTTTTTTTTTTTTACCAGCCCCCCCTCCCATAGAAAACCCTGGAATGAGGATTGGTTAATGGACTGGAGAATTAAAATCTTCAAGACCTAATCCCAGACATCTGATTTTGCTGGAGCCTGCCCAGAGTCCCTGTGGACTGGGGCAGGCTACGAAAATTGTAAATAAATGTTAAAAATAAACACGTAATTGCTTAATCCGGCATTCTCAGAAAGCAAAAATAAGGAAATTGCCTTCCATCTGTACGAGACTTTCGCGCTGAGCATTGTTTACCCATTCTTTCGCCAAGGAACACTGTCTTATGTCTACTTCCCTGGGCCTGGAATTCTGAGCAATCCTTTGCGACCACATGAAATGAAAGCACCAGACCGGCTGCTTATGTTTTTGCTTTCAAGGAAAGAAGAGTCTGTTTAAAACTCTTTCGCGGCGGCATATTGTAAAAAGGGTGCCTGCACATCTGACGTGCAGAACCAAACACACACGATGCACCGACACAGGCTTCGCAGAATTTGCAAAAACGAGGGGCCTGTTGCCTTGCTGATTTTCATTTCCACCTAAATCTCAGCCAGTTGAAAGGCTTTGGGAAAGGAGACTAAATCCAATCCGGCTTCTGCAAAAACTGAAGAGAGGTAAGACTCACTGGCAATCGTCCAACCACACATCTCCTCCTCTCAACCATGCTCCGTGGTCCTGGTTCTTGTAAGCGATAAAACGCTGAATTAGAGCCGGCTCTCTGGGCTTCAAAGGGTCAGCATCCTTGTGTGGGCTGTACCTGGAATTGCAAGAGGCAAAAAGGGGGATCAGTGACCCCAGATCTCTGAGGAAACACCTTGAGGTCGGCTGCTTTGATATCAGCCCGTCACAAGTTCCTGCATCCAAGTCAAGCTTCTAGTTCTCATTAGAGAACTTCAAGGATCGGGAGATGCATGAGAGAGAGAGAGAGACAGAGAGACAGAGACAGACAGAGACAGAGAAAATCGGCATTTTTGAAGATGATTAGAAAACTTACAGGGAATGAGAACTTAAGACAGAGACTTAGAGTAGGAAAGGTGTTCCCAGGTCATAAAGTTTCATAGCTTGGCAGGTCAGATCCTCTTTGCCAGACTCAGAAAAGAGTCCAGATCCATGCAAAATTTCCCATGGATATGAACAACTATCACTCCAAACCAAAGGCCACCGAAATCAGTTTACCTTCCAGAAATCAGAGTCAGGATTGGCCGTTTGTCTTTGGCTGATGCTGGCGTTGTTTTAACTCCGTTGTCAATTATCATTCCAGCCTGGGGAGAAGGAAGGAAGGCAGCTGGTAAGCAATAGCTACTCTAATACATTCTTAGAGGTTGGGGAAAGTATGCATCTTTTTTTGGGGGGGGGTGGTCTACAATATCAACCTCAGGGAAAAAAAAAGATGCCTTATCTGGTGCAAAATGGATTGCACTCCCTTTTAGTTTCATAAATCATTAGATTTCATGATTCCATTCTATTTCTATTTCTATTTCTATTTCTATTTCTATTTCTATTTCTATTTTTATTTCTATTTCTATTTCTATTTCTATTTCTATTTCTATTTCTATTTCTATTTCTATTTCTATTTCTATTTCTATTCTGCATTCTCTTCTGTTCCATTCCATTCCATTCCACTCCACTCCGTTCTATACATTATAATTCTATTCTATTCTATTCTATTCTATTCTATTCTATTCTATTAATTCTCTATTCTTCATTCTTCATTCTATTCTATTCTATTCTATTCTATTCTATTCTATTCTATTCTATTCTATTCTATTCTATTCTATTCTATTCTAATTCTAATTCTATTCTATTCTTTTCTATTCTATTCTAATTCTATTCTATTCTATTCTATTCTATTCTATTCTATTCTATTCTATTCCATTCTATTCCATTCCATTCCATTCCATTCCACTCCACTCCATCACCCATCTCAAATTCATGACTCTGAGAGATTGTTTTTTTTTAATCTCTCTACTTGGAGCACAAGGTAAAAAAACAGAATCTGCACATTTTCTTCTTTGTTTAAAGACAGCAGGAAAGTTTGCCACTGATTTCACGGGAGCGCGAACAGTGACCAATAACAGCTTTTCTATTTCAGAAATTGGAAGGGGGAAAAGAAAATGCAGTTTTTGTGTGTTTTCATGGCAGGTGGACTTACTCGGTAATTGGAGTGGGCTCGATTATTATAAAACGAGCCCATTGGAATGTGCTCCGAATAGCCAGGTGGGTACATTCCGACAGAAAGTCCTGTTGGTACGTGATGCAAAACAAACCAAAATCCTGTTTCCTGCAAAGAAAAACAACAGTTTCAGACTAAGACAGAACTGGGTTACATAAGGTATTATGTAAAAAAGGAAAATCTAATTTATTTTTCTCTCTGTCTCTCTGTCTCTGTCTCTGTCTGTCTCTCTGTCTCTCTGTCTCTCTGTCTCTCTGTCTCTATCTATCTATCTATCTATCTATCTATCTATCTATCTATCTATCTATCTATCTATCTATCTATCTATCTATCTATCTATCTCTATCTCTATTTCTCTGTATCTCTCTCTGTGTGTATCTCTCTCTCTCTTTCTCTATCTATCTATCTATCTATCTATCTATCTATCTATCTATCTCTATCTCTATATATCTATATAAAATTTATTGGCCACCCATCTTACCATTCGGTAACTCTGGGCAGCTTACAATTACATCCAGGTTAAAACATTTAAAAGTTTTTTTTTTTTTAGATAGAAAGTGACCGCATATGACAGCCAGTAAGAAGTAATGGTTAAGATGTTGGACTAGGAGTGGGAAGAGCTGTGCTCTAATCCTCCCCTGGGCTTGGAAGCTGGGTAGACAAAGAAGGACACAGATCCATTGGAAAGGAAAAGGAGGACATACTAACTGTTTAACTTTCTTGGTATCTGCGACAAAAAACAGAGAGAAAAACAACAAAAACTAGCATGTGTTGATCTAGTTGTTCGTGTCTGACAGTCTGCATGGTCTAAGTAATTAAAGCTTCCTAGGGGATCAAAGACCACAATTCTGTGTGACATACAATTCTGCACCTGCTTCCTTTCTATCCCCTCTACAAGAGAAGGACATTTCGCCCTCTTTGTGTACATTATTCCATTCTCTCCTTGGCATCGTTGTGCACGAGAATTCCCATCAGCTACTTAACAAATTGCAGTTTCAGGCTCGCTTCTCCTACAGGAGTCCTCCAATAGCAAAAAGAGTTATATCAAAATAACATCAAAGGGGTTCCTTTGAAGCCTATTACTCTCCCACTCTCTCTTGGATCCTTCAATCTCAAACAAAGATTCAATAAGATCAGCTGCTTTGGGGAAGCTCTTGGTTACAATTATGCATAAATCACTGCTCTGGACTCTCAAATGGAAAATGTGCTGAAAAAAAAAAGTGATGTGCACAGAAACCTCTTTGAGGAATGCTTTTCAGGAAATCTAATTCTCCCACACACTAAAAATAATACTTTTTATGTGTGTTTAGAGTGCGATCAATTTTAATTTAAGAATGGGCTGGTCTCTCGCAGTTATTTAGGAAACAAGAGGGTTATTTTACACAAATGGTTTGCAGATTGGCTGACAGGTTAGCAAGGTTTTGTTCCCAACCCAAGTTGGATGAAAGAATCACATCCCGCTAGGCAGGCCCAAATGGCAGAGCCACTTTTGTACCCATCGGAAAACTTTTGCCTTGAGAGCGAAAATCATCCTACTCACTTCGGATCCTGCCGCTGCGCAGTTTATGAGGTTGTTGTGTGGGTTTGCCAGCCAGAAAGTTGAGACGGCACTGTTGGATAAGAAAACCAAGTATGAGAAAGCAAAACAGTTGCTTGACAGTGAGATGGGCAGCCTATAAATTTAATAAATAAATAAATAAATAAATAAAATAAAACCCAAACATTTTCCCAATGTCAGGTCTGCAGAGGAGATGCATGCTTAGGGATCAGAATCAATCTGGGTCAGATAACTTGGTGACAGACAGTGTATATAATAATAATAATAATAATAATAATAATAATAATAATAATAATAATAATAATAATGATGATGATGATGATGATGATGATGATGATGATGATGATGATGATGATGATGATGATAAAGTTGGAAGGGACCTTGGAGGTCATCCAGTCCCCTGCTCAGGCAGGAAACCCTATACCATTTCAGACAAATGGCTGTCCAGTTTCTTCTTAAAAACTTCCAGTGTTGGAGCGTTCACTGCTTCTGGAGGCAGGTTGTTCCACTGGTTAATTGTTCTAACTGTCAGGAAGTTTCTCCTTAGTTCTAGATTGCTTCTCTCCTTGGTTAGTTTCCACCTGTTGCTTCTTGTCCTGCTTTCAGGTGCTTTGGAGAATAGCTTGACTTGCTATCATGTCCCCCCTCGTCCTTCTCTTCGTTAAACTAGTCATACCCAATTCCAGCAACCGTTCCTTATATGCTTTAGCCTCCAGTCCCCTAATCATCTTTGTTGCTCTTCTCTGTACTGTGTCATGCAGTGAGGTGTCCTTCATGCTCTCTGAACTTGGTTGCAGATGTTTCATTACCCAAACTAGGTAACATCATCAGTGCTAATGAACTGCAGTGTTTCTCCTTGGCAAGTTTTAGATTGAGAATTGAAGAAACACAACGCCTTAAAGTTGCCAAGATTGAGAAACACCGGTGTAATGACCTGTGGCATCTCTCTCCATCCCAGCCCACTCCCACTGGTGCCCCGTTTTCTCCATTTCACCATTGTCCATGCAAGGAAAGATCTCATCCCAAGTTTGAAAAGCTGCTGGAATTTCAGGACAAATTCTGAGTGATGTTGCAAGACAACTCTGATGCTATAAAAAAGTCATTTCTATTTTATGAGTGTGCCTATCTGCAAACGAGTTAGGTTAGTGGGCTTAAGTGGCAATGCATTTGCCCCTTCTGGCCTTTTGCCATATCTAGATTTTTAAGAATTTTCCAGATGCTTAATTTCTTTCATCACCCTGGGTTCTGTCTCTTCCTCTCCACTGTTCATTTTTTTTCTGTCAAGCAACTTGGTTTTAATTCTCCATTAACAGAATTGTTTTGCAGAGTAGGCATGTTCACTGCTCCTTTACACGGGACTGGAATATTGACTTGATTTGTGCTTGGGAAGATAAATAATATATTGCAACACGTGTCAATTTTTGTCCAAGCTTTCTTTGGAGGCAAATTTTATTTACTTATTTAATTTCTGCCTAATTCCATTGCAAATAATGTATTATTCGATCCAAATGTCTTTTTTTTTTCTCTGCACGAAACGAGAGGTTGCTAGTCTTCAAGAAAGGCAGTCTATCCATCTGTTGAAGCCTTGTCCTTCAAAATCCATTTCAGGAGAGCAAAGAACAGAATTGAAAGGAGGGGAATATATGTTAGCGCCATCTGCATTATTAAAGTAAGAATGGGCCTGGGGAGAGGTTGTTATTCTCCATTACTTTCTAAGACAGAAAAATTCCTTCTGGCATTTTTCTGTGAAAAATAATCCAGGATAAGTAGAAGAACTATTTTCCTTGATCCCAGTGGGTTGTTTATTTAAGAATTGTATGATGTATACATGGAATTTTATCCACTTCAATCGACGCCCAGAAACCATGCATGTATGATACCCCCTCAAAAAAAAAAGAATATGGAAAACAATGAACGAAAAGCTAATTCTTTGTCTGAAATAATGGCTAGGCATTCTTAATTGGAATGACGAATTAAGCGTGCACTTCTATTTTCCCACTGGAGGAAAATGAAAAGGGAAGTCGATAGAAGGGATATAAATAGAGGAAGATTATCAGAAATGTATAGCTGCATATAAATATATAATATTTATTCTTATATATGTACAGTATTGAATGATTAGACAAAGATATATGTCAAGGATGATACACTACGTTCAATGTTTTTTAATTTCTTTTTTCCTTTTGTACTTAATAAATTTTTTTTAAAAAAGAATATGGAAAACAATGAACGAAAAGCCAATTCTTTGTCTGAAATAATGGCTAGGCATTCTTAATCGGAATGATGAATTAAGCGTGCGCTTCTATTTTCCCCACTGGAGAGCCAAACAATTTAAAAGTTTTTGATTTGGTCTGATGTTTCCTCATGGAAAAATGCCTTTTTGGAACCAAACGTCCAGGTGGCTATTTTCATGCAAGTCAAACAACAAACTTTTCATTTGATTATGAGTTCTCCTTGTATGCTCAGCGAGCCGTGCAACATTGTGTAAACCAGAGATAATTAAATTTGCTCACTTGCAGTCCTGTCTAGGTTTGGGGACATATCCTGGATAAGCATCTTCAGTAATGGTCTTGCACATTCTTGTGTCCCGGTCCGACGGTAGCAAAGTGCCTGGTTTTACCACAAGTCCGAGGCAGTGATCAAAGGTATTACGTACTTCAGGGCCGTCTTCAGTGAAGAAACAATGACCCAAAGAGTCATACCCAACCACGTCCTTAATCTGAATGGGCAAAAACAGATGAAATGGACAGAAAATGAATGAAAGCAAGTACATAAAGAGGCTTTTCCTTCACCAATGTAAGGCATCATGCAGTAGATTATGATAGCTATAAACTGGATCAGGATACTAGCTTTAATAATAATAATAATAATAATAATTATTATTATTATTAATTCCATTTATATCCCGCCCTTCTCCTTTCGGACTCAGGGCGGCTGACAGATGATAAAAAGCTAACATAAATACATATTACACCTAATTAAAATTTAATTAAAACGAAATATTTGAAAGTGTCCAATTAAAAGTAATTAAAACCCCTATAAAATCCCCTAGGCCAGTAATAATAATAATAATAATAATAATAATAATAATAATAATAATAATAATAATAATAATAATAATAATAATAATAAAAAGTTGGAAGGGATCTTGGAGGTCATCTAGTCCAACCCCCTGCTCAGGCAGGTAACCCTATACCATTTTGGACAAATGGCTGTCCAGTCTCTTCTTAAAAACTTCCAGTGTTGGAGCAATCACAGCTTCTGGAGGCAGGTTGTTCCACTGGTTCATTGTTCTCACTGTCAGGAAGTTTCTCCTTAGTTCTAGGTTGCTTCCCTCTTTGGTTAGTTTCCATCCATTGCTTCTTGTCCTGCCTTCAGGCGCTTTGGAGAATAGCTTGCCTTTAATTCCCTTCTAATCCCCACCCCATTCCTTCCTTCAATCCTTCGAGCATCATATGCCCGATAGAAGACACGGCTTTAAGTCAGAGAATTTATAAACGATGCAATGCCTAAAAATCAGCCAAAGGAACGGGATGGCCCTTTTCTCCCATTAAAGCCAGAGCCATGAATTAAAAATGGAATTATCAGCAGCAGATGCAATAACGGTCATTGTTGGTCAGTCTCGAAATGCATCTGGAAACTCTTCCCTCTTGGTCAGGCTTCATTAAATTTTACACTCAGGGACCGCTTCCACCCCATAGAGAGAGAGCCAGCCTATCAATGTTTTCTGGCGGAACGTGCGGCCCTGCAGCCATAAATATCAACACCGCTCCCCATAACTCAGGGCCAGGATGTTAAGACGTCAGATTTTGCCTTGCAGCCTCGGTCTTTAGGAAGGCAACGAGAAGAGCAGCAATGCAAGGCACTTTAAAACCTCAATTACAGTACAACCGGAGCAGCATTTTACATTTTAACTGGTACAGATGGCAGGCAGCCCAGACTGATTTACTTGCCTATCCTAAGTGTGTGTGTGTGTGGGGGGGGGGTGTGTTTCAGTTATGTATGGTATTTTTTCACACCAGATAAGCTGTCCCATTAGCAGCGTTTGCTGCCTGTGCAGACAATCCATGCAGTTAAAGACTAGCTGAAAGAAACTCCTAAGAACTTATTTAGACCAAAAGGCTAGTGTTGTTGTTGTTGTTAGTTGCGAAGTCGTGTCCGACCCACCGCGACCCCATGGACAATGTTCCTCCAGGCCTTCCTGTCCTCTACCATCTTCTGGAGTCCATTGAAGCTCAGGCCTCCTGCTTCAGTGACTCCATCCAGCCACCTCATTCTCTGTCATCCCCTTCTTCTCTTGCCCTCAATCTTTCCCAGCATTAGGCTCTTCTCCAGTGACTCCTTCCTTCTCATTAGGTGGCCAAAGTACTTGAGTTTCAACTGCAGGATCCTGAAAAGGCTAGTACAGCTTTGTTATAATAGGGGGGTTGTGATTTAATGGTTTCACTCTAAAATTTGGTCCCTGGTATGTACAGGTATGTCTGGAAAAACTGGATATGGCTGCCAATAATGTTAGCAATATTAGCCTAGATGAACTTATAATTTTGACCCAATACAAAATGAATTCTTATGTTTGAGAGCAGCCTTGTTCTTTTGATAGAATAGATGCTTCCCCAAATAGTTGCAGTTCTCTGTATACAAAGATGCCTATAGAGATTCACAATCATCCAGGTCATGGTTGTCTCAAAGGTGCTTTTCAAAATGCAAATGTACTTTCTTGGTTTTTTTTTTCCCTTGAAAAAGCTTCCTTTTGAAGCTTCTTGGATGAGAAGCAAAACATTTTCAAGGAAAAAAAAATCAAGAAAGTCCAGTTGCCTTTTGAAAAGCACTTCTGGGAGTTCCTTGCAAGCTAATCTTCAAGTCAACCCAACTGAATTTGCCTAAGTTCACTCCCATTTCGGTGTATGTAACTCTGTGGCCTTCATCCTGAGGTTGGCTCATGCCTATGACTCATATACATGGCACCTGCAACTTGTATTTAATTTATGTTATTTAAGCAATTGATATGCTGATCCACCTTGCTGCGGTGAGATGGAGCGGGTAACAGCAAAACATCAGCAATCCAAAACGATTCAAAACAACTACAGTAACAATGACTATACAGTACTCCAAAGGTCCAAATAAAACTCTTCCAGTTAACAAAGGACTGAAAGCAAGTAACTAACCAACAGGGCTGACTTAACCAGCTGCTTTCGATGCTTGAGGTTAACTTCTTCTAAACACAGAAGACAACACATCTCTGTTACAGCATGTTTACCTGGTTGTGTGTGTAGCTCTGTTTGGAAATATATTAAATCACCCCCCAAAAGAGACAAAGTTCAAGTGATGGATTAAGGAGCGTCTTGAGGAATTAGAAGAAGAATGGGGAATGGTCCCATCCTGGCTGATATGACAGCCATATGTTTTGAGGATGCAAAAGGGATCATCATCCCTTCATCCAAATATTACCCACACTAGAGTCACTTTGCAAGTAGAAATTCTTAGAACCTGGTTTGGTTAATCTCAAAAATTAAGCAGGATTCAACAAAGGTCCAACCTTTAGGCTGAACTGGACATTTAAAAAAAAAAATCCTGGAAAAAGGAAATGTCAAACTACTCTAGTATTGTTACCAAGAAAACTATGTTGATGGTCTATGAAACTAGCAGCAGTTGAGATCATCTCAAGGGAAATTTTATCTTCCACCCCCTTAAGTGGATGCATAATAAGATGAAAGACAGAAAACCTGTCAATTTCTCTCCACCTGATAGCATCTCCTGTTTGCAGCAATAGGAGAGTCAAATCCCAGCATCTTACCAGCAAACCGTTGGAGCCATGCACGGTGACACAACGAGAGAAGGTGTGATGGATGGACATGTCTTTCACATAAGTAGGGGGCTGGTAGCCTCCCTTCTCATCCACGTCTTGAGCCATGTGGAAGTGAATTGGGTAGTGTCCCAACAACTGCTGGCCCATATGCTTCAACTCCACGCCTTCCATGTGGACAGATTTAAACCCAAGTCCAATCTGGAGAACAGAGATAACTCAGTGAAAACATGGAATGAAAATTTCTGAACTTGCATCTTTAGGTAGGTTAAAAATACACAGCCGCTGCACATGATCAAGAGCATCCAGCACAAATGAAATCATTTAAAATACTGAATTTTTTTAAAGGAGAAAAAAAAATAAGCAGGGTCTTAATTCTCCCTGACAGGAAGCAATGGAAAAGATTGAGCCCAGACTGCAATAATAATCCAATGCAAGTTAATTGCAGCATTTTCAGAAAGTTGATATGGCACCCTCCAAAGGTGCTGGGCTACAATGCCATCTAAAGATTCCAGACTGGAAGATGGTGATACTGGCATTTTGTGTTATTGGGGGGGGGAAAGCAAAGTTGGAGGATGCAGACGAAAAGAGGAAAACAGCTATAGAAAAGAGGAACTTCCAACTTTCTTTGCTACAGACACAAGCATGAACTAGAACAGCGGTTCTCAACCTATGGGTCGCGACCCCATTTGGGGTCGATCGACCATTTCACGGGGGTCGCCAAGCAAGGCTGTCCGCCATTTTTTCCCCCTTTTCCGGCGGGTGCCTTACCTCCCTTGAGCTGGGCCAGCTGGTGGTCGGCCTGCTCCGTCTCTGCCGCTTGCCAGCTACGCCTCGGCCGGCACAGGGGGCGGAACCACACATGCGCGGCGCTCCCGGGCAGGGAAAGTCCTCGACTTACGACCGGTTGGGTAGTCCTCGACTTACGACCGGTTTAGTCCTTGACTTACGACCAGTTTAGTCCTCGACTTACGACCGGTTGGGGTCGCGGCATTAAAAAGGTTGAGAACCACTGAACTAGAATGTCTCTTTCAACTAGAATAGACCATACCATGCAGTACTGCTGCAGTCATAAATAGTTCCAAAGTTAAAATTTCATTTCTTTCCGTTTCAAGCAAAAAGGCCCAAAGAAACAAAGCTAGCAAAAGTCTTGTCTTTAATCAGTCAATTTTGCCATCTTTGGCGTGTTATTTTATGCTATTGATTCAGAGAAGACCCCCCCTACAAGCCGTACCTTGATGTGTCCACCAAAAGTATCAAAATCAAAGAAGGAGCACAGATGAGCATTGTAATCGTAACATCTCGCCTCCATCTCGCCCATCACCAGAATGTTTCGGGTGAGCAGTCCGACTTCAGCCCGCATATCAACCCCATCAATTATCTCTCCTGTGTGAAGGTAGCTGGCTTTTCCTAGGGGAAAGGATAACATCCAAGGTGTCACAAAAGGGGAAAGATTAAGGTAATGGGGGAGGTTCACAGAGAAATAGATCAGCACGACCAGGAACCTGTCCTAAAGGGTGGGAAGAGGCCAGGACGTCTTGTGAAAAAGAAGACACATAGCAGCAAAAGATGGGCAAATCCATTGTCTTCAATAAACTGAATACATTTCCCAAACACACAGCCATACCCATACCAAAAAAACCACCAAGTTTTATGCCTAGGTCTGGGGTAGGCAACCTTGGCTCTTTTATGACTCGTGGACTTCAACTCCCAGAATTCCTGAGCCACATAGCTGGCTCAGAAATTCTGGGAGGTGAAGTCCACGAGTCATAAAAGAGCCAAGGTTGCCTACCCCTGGCCTAGATCATGAAGACCTAATCAGAGTCTTACCACATTTTACCATACAAATATTTGATTCTATCTCTCTCTATACAGGTAGTGCTCGATTTACAACCACAGTTGAGCCCAAAATTTCGGTTGCTAAGCAAGACAGTTGTTAAATGAGTTTTGCCCCATTTTACGACTTTTCTTGCCACAGTTGTTAAGTGAATCACTGAGGTTGTTAAGTTAGTAACACGGTTGATAAGTGAACCTGGATTCCCCTTTGACTTTGCTTGTCAGACGGTTGCAAAAGGGGATCACGTGACTCTGGGATTTGCTTCAACTGTCATAAGTACGAGTCAGTTGCCAAGCATTTTCATTTTGGTCACTTGACCATGGAGATGCTGCAACGGTCCTAAGAGTGAAAAACCGTCACAATTCCCTTTTTCCCTCCAGTGCCATTGTAACTTTGAATGGCCACCAAATGAATAGTTATAAATCAAGGACGATCTCTACATCTATTCCAAAGTCCAAAGCTTTGTGACTTTGCAGGCTAACAAAGTGGATTTTGTTTGTCAGGAAGAATGATGCCAAAAGTTCAAAAAAATATTTCAAACAAGCTGTTCTCTTTGCTCAAACACCCGCCACGCTGATCCAGAAAAGTGGATTATAGAACATCCACCTGGAAGCTGCAAGGATTTCTTTTATGCTAACCTCAGCTTTCAGGCACCACGTGTTATCTTAGCTATCTGCCCAGACCTGCTAAGAATGTTACACGCCTGCAAGAATGTTGGATGTGTAGCAAGCGGTTCCTGGATACCTCATGTGCTGGACCTTGTTTACACAAAATGCTTTTGCTGATTTGACATGATCCGAGATAAGGACACAACCACGGGTGGTTTGAGGTAAGTTTGGGGTAGGTGTGTTTTTCTCCTTCAGAAACGGTGATGCCATGTTTATGACCACAGCCGTTAACTTTAAAGGAATTGCCGTGTTTGATGGCAAAGATACCCACAGCAAAAATGAGTTTATTTAGAAGTGATGCCATCAGAGCGGCATCCTGCATTAAATAATCCAACCACATCTATGAGCAACTCTGGATATGCACAAGAAATAGCTGGAGAGAGATGGTATGTTTGCATTTCTCCTGAATATGACCTAAGGCTCTTTAAATTATGCCTCTAGTTTTGTTTTTGTTTCCTGGTCCTTGAAGGCCAATCGTGTTTACGATTCAAGCCTTCGGCTAAGGCTGAGACTTGCATCAAATCTTACATCGTATCAGTAGTCAGATTAAATGTTGAATGGAATAAATAACATGCAATTCATGACATACAAAACAATAACAATGAAGTAGCCTGGAGAGATTTTTCAATATTCTGCAGGTCATGCAAAATCTGCATCACTCAAGGCCTAGTATAGCTTGATCTGGGGTTTTTTCTTAAAATAAGAGAAAATTTATCCATGATGGGTTATTAAGTATTTTTTTTACACAAAACCTTTCCAATTTAGATTCTTCATGCGTGGCTCCTGCTTATTAAGATCACCTCTGAAACAACTAAATAAAGAGGTGAATGGGGAAAAAAAGGAGGGGGGAAGGAAGCATTTTTACTTCTTAAAGGCTTTCGCTGAAAGAACTGAATCAGAAGGAGAGGGGGGGAAAATGAGGGCAATCACCTGTCTGAGATGGTATAGGTTCTCCTGCTTGAACAGGGGGCTGGACTAGAAGACCTCTGAGGTCCCTTCCAGCTCTACTCTACTCTACTCTACTCTACTCTACTCTACTCTACTCTACTCTACTCTACTCTACTCTACTCTACTCTACTCTTTTAAACCTTCTGATGGTGCAAAAAAAACCAAAACCCTTTCTACTGGATTTCACCAATCCCTTGCAGAATTCTCAAGGGATTGGCCAGTAGCTACTAATTTTTTAAAAAAAAATGCATGCAAAAGCTTTTGCATTGGGAGAATCTGAGAAGATAAGTCAGAGGGATGCCTTCCTTTCCCCAGACTGAAGACCAAATTTAGTCTTGGAGTGGTTTTCCAGCAATCATACTCTATCAAAGTAGTGGTTGGAAGCAGACAAAATTAAAGATTGACTTGGGTTGCATTTAATTTGTTAAAATTAAATATCATTAAGGTGAGAATTCTCCAGCCAGGTATTTAATCACTTTCTTCTTTCATCAAACAAAAAAATAACTTCTTAGGAACAGCTTTCGAAGATCTGGGGCATATCACACAAGGGTTTTGTGAAAGACATGTTGTTGTGAAACATCAGGCGGGAACATAAATCAGTGTTTAAAAGTTTTTAAATTATCCATCTGGAGATGTGTCATCCTAGCATGGAATTTTCTGAACCACACATTCTGAGGAAGTAGCTCATAGAAATCAAAACACTTCAGATATTTATCTTTATAATAAGCACTCTCTTTGCTTGCTTTCCTTCCCATCTACCTGTCTGCATTCATTACATGATCATAACCTAAGCTGGTTTCTGAACAAATCTGTTTTCACAAGGCACTGGATAATAAGCCAGCCATATCAGCCGAGCCCTCACACAACATGCTTGGCCACAAAACCACCTAGCCAAATGCTATATTTGGGGCAAATGGATTCTGCTAAACCTAATCCATTTCAGTATGTTGAGTGAACACAACTATGGGTGTGTTTGAACTTTAGCCAGTTGTGAAGGGCAAAACTGGCATTTTTTTTTAAAAAATGTAAAGGTTTCCCCTGTCCATTCATGTCCCACTCTACAGGGTAGTACTCATCTCTATTTCCTAGATAAGATAAGATGACCTTTATTGTCATTTTTTTACTGTGGGCACAACGGCACACATCAAAAATGAAATTTAGTTGCCCGCTCTCAAAGTGAAACACATACATGACACACACCTAAACATACTATGTACAACACATGTATAGACCCACACTCCTACATATACGTAACAAATAAATATTAAATACTGTCCAACTTGAATATATAACGGAAGGAGGAAGCTTGAGAGTTCACAAGGTTAATGCTGTATGGAATGAAACTGTGGCTGAATCTGGATGTTCTGCTACGGATACCACGGAGCCCCCTCCTCCCAGAAGATAACAAGGAAAACAGGTCGTGAAGAGGATGTGTAGCGTCCCAGACAATCTTGCGGACCTTGCTCAAGTAACGCTTATATGCCATGTCCTGGATGGGAGGGAACTGCCAATGATCTTTTTGGCCATCCTCAACACTTTCTGCACCGCCTTCCTGTCTGAAGCAGTGATGCTTCCAAACCAGACAAGGTAGCCAGCATTGTCTGAAGACACTTCTGTGGTCATGTGGCAGGCATGATTATACGCCGAGGCTATAGAATGGTGCTACCTTCCCATTGAACTGGTACCTATTTATCTACTTGTATTTGCATGCTTTTGAACTGCTAGGTTGCCAGGAGCTGGAGCCAGAATGGAAGCTTGCCCCATCACATATTACTTGAGTCTCAAACTGCCAACCTTCAAATCAACAAGCCCAGCATCTTAACCACTAGTCCAGGGGTCCCCAATCCCCAGTCCATGGACCGGTACTGGGCCGCGGCATGCCAGCAACTGATCCACACAAACAAGCAAAGCCCCATTCGTGGGATGCAGGCAGCACACAAAACCATTCAGTCTCCAGTCCACGGAAAAACCTTTCTCCACGGAACTGGTCCCTGGTGCCCAAAAGGTTGGGGACCTCTGCGCTAGTTCACTGCACCCCCCCAAAAAAAAACCTGGCATTATTGCTTCTTAAAGAATGCACAACGGACAACCAGGCCCTGGTAAAGCAACCCTCCCTCTGACTTCAGACGTCCCGTACACTTTCTGCATACTGTTAGGATTCCCGTGGATTTTAACGTAAACCTTTGCAGAAATCTATGGATAACCCATTTTGTGTTGCCCAGTTCAGGGTCAAAGATATCTGCAAAGCCAAACTGGAAACAGCCCTCTTTAAAAATAAAAAAATCAGACTAGTCTCTCTGATCATTTTGTCTGCCAATTGATTCGCAGTTTTATCTCTTGCATGAAAAAAAGGGCATTGCATCGTTTCTGTCCACGTTCGATTCTCCCCAGATTTGAAAGCAGCCTCACCTCCACGTAGTTTAAAAGTCTAAAGATAATGGCTGGGATTTTAAGGTTTTGTTTGATCTCCTGTTCTCAGAACCACCCTTCCTGCTTTCCTGTAGTCCTTTGTCTGCTTTTGCTCCAAGTCTCCAATTCAATAAAGTCCGGATGTAAAGCATCAAAAGCATTGACTCCTTCACAGAAGGTGGAAAACTCTCAACTCAGGAAAACCCACCTCGGATACAGATAGGAAAACTGAAATATCTCAAATAAGGGAGGTGTTTCCTTCTACCCATTTGCCTGTCGTGGGCTGTTTAGAGAACAAAAAGCATCCTATATTTTTTTGATGCCAAGCTAGTTCTCGTTCCTTTTTATTTTACTAAAGAAAACTTTCTTTTGAACACATTTTCCCTGCTCTATTGTTGCAACGGCAACCAGATTTCAGCCTAGCAGTCATTAAAGGAAAGGACACTGAATGCTGTGGGACCGGAGTGTTGAGGAAGGAACTTCAGGAAATCGGTTCCTTCATCAATAACTTTCTCTTCCCACGAGGAAAGTCAGATCTGGAGAAGGCTGGTTGTAGTCACTCATGCCCTAGGCCAGGGCTTTTCAACCTTTTCACCCATTGTACCACTTTTAGGATATGGCAATATGCGAGTACCACCAGTCGCCCAGCAAGGTGTCAAAAACTTGATGACCAAAAAAAAAAAAAAAAAAAGGAAAAAAGTGATAAAGTACAGGTAGTCCTCGACTTACAACAATTCGCTTAGTGACTGTTCGAAGTTACAATGGCACTGAAAAAAAGTGCCCCCCAAGCCACAGCCGAGCAAGACACCTGCCTGCCCGTCCAGCGGCGCTCTTCCTCCTGTCCGAGGTTTTCATTGTTGTGAGCATTTCTGTAGAGGATTGGCAGTGGGGGTGGGGTGGGGGGGTGTTTGGTTTTTATTCCCCCCCATCTGCTGGGTAGTTGCAGCAGGTTTTGGTCACTTCACATGACCCTGGGACACTGTGACCGTCATAAATATGAATCAGTTGCCAAGCATCTGAATGTAAACCACAAGACCCTGGAGAGGCTGCAACATTCCAGCTGATCGGCGCTTCTTCAGGGCTCAGCAGAAGTGCCAGGATCAACGCTGAGCTCCAGCTGGAGCCTGGTGCTGATCCTGGCGCTTCCACTGAGCCCTGACAGCCCCGAAGAAGCGCTGATCCTGGAGCTTCCACTGAGCCCTGACAGCCCTGCAGCTCCAGCCGTCTCTTGCTCAGGCTTGTGCGGTGCTGCCACCGGTTCAGCTCATTCCCCTCCCCCACTACCTTTTCTAGGATGGTCGCATACCACCTGCCAGATGCCAATGTACCACAGGTGGTACCCGTACCACTGGTTGAAAAGCCCTGCCCTAGTCATCGCCTGGGTGGACTACCTTAATGTGTTTTACATGGGGCTGCCCTTGAAGAGTATCCAGAATCTTCAGCTGGTTCAGAATGCAATTGTTCAGCCAATTAGGTGTGCCCTAAAGTTACATCTCTGTTCTGTGGGCTGTATTGGTTGCTAGTGTGCTTCTGGGTCCAATTTAGGCTTCCTGGTTCTGACTTTAAACTCTTCAAAATTTGAGGCTGGGTTGTTTGAGGGACCACCTCTTCCTGATCACACCTGCCCGTCCCATCAGGTCCAGCAAAAAAGTTATGTTGTGGGTCTCTAATGCGATAACTGCCTATATGGTCCTCCACCAGTTAGAAGCCTACAACTTCCAGAGCTCTTAAGGTCCTCTTAAAGTCTTAAAGAACTGGGCTTCCAAGTTCTCTGGTTGATAGACGTAAGGTGAATATGGCTTTGGATTCCCACAACACTCTTAGTTAGTTTCTTGAACCAATTCACGTTTTTTTGGGATCTGTGTAATATTCTGAACCATCAACTAAACAAGCACAACATGCTGACGCCCTCTCCCACTTCCCCCTGGGGAAGTTAAAACTAACCCAACCTCACTTGTGGTGCAAATGCGGCCACTAAAATCATAATCAAATCAAAAAGTCTTGTGTGAATGCAGTCGAAGAGTCGTCGTAAATGAGGAAGTGGTGAAGATTGTCAATGTGCAAACTGCTAGTTTCCTTCACTCGCGGGGATTTTATTTTTCATCTACTCATTTAACATGCTTGGCTTTAGAAAGAAAGAAAGAGAAAAAAAAGGAACTGAAAGTTGGCATATTACGAAGTCCAGGCCTTCTTGTATCATCATTAGTTCTAAAAGTGCTTTGGGATCTAAATCTGCCCTGGAGATATTGTTGAGAAATAAAGAGAGCAGGTAGCTACAACTTAGTGCTTTCGTTGGAAGGATGCCAACGGGGAAAAAAAAATAAGACAAAGATAAACTGACTTGATAGAAACCAACTTTGGGTGACTGGTAGCTGTTTGCTTCCTGATAATTGGGTGTTCTTAGCCATCCCCATCAAGTCTGCCAGTGTTTTTTTTTTGTAAGGAGATAACCTTCCTCTCACGACAGCTATTTTATGGGAATGAACAAAAAACACCCTCAGATGCCAAATGTCTAATCTGTTTTGATGGCTTTCTTGAAATGAACCATCAAAGTTAAATTGCCTTAACTTTAAAGAGCAGATTGGCAGGAAGGAGAAAGGGTGCCCACGATTTTAAATAAGCAATTTCATGGTCTTTCCTACCGGTGAACAAAAATGACTTGATTCCTCTGAAAGGCTGTTTATACCACAAATTTAAATTGTTCCAAAATAGCTCCCTTCGTTCACCAAATATTCTGTGCAGAGAATGTGAAAATATTGGTGTCTGTGGATACTGGCAGAGGTATTTATTGTAACCCGACCATTCTGGAGAAAAGCATTAGAAATCTGAGTAATTTTTTTTAAAATCCTGGACCACAGATCCATGTGTGGCTTTGGGTCTGCAATGCAATGCAAACCAATCAATGGGAAGGAGCAAAGCAGTAACTAAGGAGAAACTTCCTAACAGTGAGGACAATCAACCAGGGGAACAGCTTGCCTTCAGAAGTTGTGGGTGCTCCATCACTGGAGGTTTTTTTGAAAAAGAATGGACAGCCACTTGTCTGGAATGGTATAGGGTTTCCTGCTTGAGCAGGGGGTTGGACTAGAAGACCTCCAAGGTCCCTTCCAATTCTGATATTCTGTTATTGTTGGGACAAGCAGAAGGAAGGAATTCTTTAAGATGTTCTTCTTCTTCCCACCACCCTCTTTTTCAGATGCACCTGGAGTTTAGGAAAGGCATTCAACATTCCCCTTTCTTTCTATTATCTCTGGATGTCTTTGGGGGCACACTCATTTAGTGTGTTTTTTCCAATCACGTAAGTGTTGCTGAACAAAGAGGGAGGACAAAGAAAATAGAACTGTAGACGCTTTCCCTGCAGAAAGCTGCCTGCCATCTTTAGTCATGAGGCTATGATGCATTTAAAAAAAAAACCACAAAAATATTTTTCTTGGCACAAGTCATCCACTTTCTTTCAACCCTGGCAACCACAGGCCAAAAAAAGGCTGTATTTCCTACTGAGCCACTTGCATCAGAGTTAATGGGATTCATGATTTAAGGATGACCTATATCAGTGATGGCGAACCTTTTAGAGACCGAGTGCCCAAACTGCAACCCAAAACCCACTTATGCATCGTCGGGTGCCGGGTTGATGTGGCCCAATAGGTGGGTGTGGCCCATTGGGTGGGTGTGGCTGTGGTGATAACAGCAGACTAGGTGGGACTAAGAAGTTCAATCAATCGATTCCAACTTTCAAGATCTTTTTTTTTCCTGCGAGAAGTTGAAATTGACTGATTGATTGAACTTTTTTTTTTTTTTTTGCACACGGCGGCGGAGGCCGAAAGCGAAAAGGTTTTATAAAACCCAGCTGAAGGCCCAGGACTGGGGCGACAGCGCGCGTGCCCACAGAGAGGGCTCTGAGTGCCGCCTCTGGCACCCGTGCCATAGGTTCGCCACCACTGACCTATACTGTAACAGAGGTATGGGGTGATCTGATCTTCCTTTCTTCCTTTCTTATCCAATCCAATTTCCTTGCAAAGTCAAAGAGCCATCAACAGTCCCACCCGGCATTAATCCCCTTTAGTTGACAGATCACCCAAAGCTCTAG
The DNA here is from genome assembly GCF_001527695.2 of Protobothrops mucrosquamatus. NCBI lineage: Eukaryota > Metazoa > Chordata > Lepidosauria > Squamata > Viperidae > Protobothrops > Protobothrops mucrosquamatus. The sequence goes on from NW_015388161.1 coordinate 114,141, forward strand.
TTGGCTAAAACATGGTTTTGGAATAAGCTACAATTGTATATGGACTCACTTGTAGTCAGAAGAAAACACCAGAATCATAGGAACAGAATAACAGAGTTGGGAGGTCTTTTAGTCCAACCACGACCCTATACAACTCCAGACAAATGATGGTCCAATCTCTTCTTAAAAGCCTCCAGTGATGGAGCACCTACAACTTTTGAAGGCAAGCCAGGATATTGAGCACAATGGAGGAATCAAACTATAGAGCATTAGTGCTGAAAAGCATCTTATTCAAATTACCTGAGTAACTTTACATCTATTCTGGAAAGTAGAAGGGATTACCTTTTGCAGGTTGTGTGTGTGTGTGTGTTTGTGTGTGGTGTGTGTGTCTTCAAATCAGTGTGACTCCTGGCAACGGCCAGGATAAGTCCTTGCAGTTTCTTGGCAAGGGTTCCGTGGTAGGTTGCCACTGACTACTTCCTAGGACCAAAAGAGAGTGACTGGCCCAAGGTCACCTACCTGGCGTTGTGCCTAAGGCAGAGCTAGAACTCACAATCTCCCAGTTTCTAGTCTGATGCCATAACCACTACATCAAACTGTCTAAGATTACCCAGTAATCATACTACAGTATTTATTGGCAGTTGGGTTCTGCTATTCTTCCACATTCAGTTCCAGCTTCTTCTCTGTACTTTTGATCATATCCATCACCTGACTGCCTATGGCCACAATATGCCTCACATATGATCACAAATTCCATGTAGATGAGTTCACAAACATTCAATCCTTCCTTTGCCAGCCACCCCACTTGTTTTCTGGGCCAGGCATGGAAGAAAGAAAATATCTTCTCTCTGCACCCCGCACGAGCTGGCAGAGCAGAGATAAATTGCACCCACAACCAATCTGCTTGGTTAGAAAACAGTTATTTTATTTTATTTATTTATAAATAAATAAATAAAATAAATAAATAAATAAAATTTTCCAAAATCAATATATTAGCAACCCAGATTGTTGGGGGCAATATGCTGACTCTCTAAACCGCTTAGAGGGGGCTGCAAAGCACTATGAAGCGGTATATAAGTCTACGTGCTATTGCTACTGCTATTGCAGGCTAACTCTGCCTACTGCCAGCAGTTCGATGCTGACCGGCTCAAGGTTGACTCAGCTTTCCATCCTTCTGAGGTTGGTAAAATGAGGACCCAGGTTGTTGGGAGCAAATAGGCTGACTCTGTAAACTGCTCAGACAGGGCTGCAAAGCACTATGAAGCAGTACATACTGTAAGTCTAAGTGCTATTGGTACTGCTATTGTATGTCGAGAACAAGAGATCAACTATGTAACTTAATATTTAGTAATATTACTACTACTAATATTACTATTAGGGGACTGGAGGCTAAAGCATATAAGGAACGGCTGCTGGAACTGGGTATGTCTAGTTTAATGAAGAGAAGGACGAGGGGGGAAATGATAGCAGTGTTCCAATATCTCAGGGGCTGCCACAAAGAAGAGGGAGTCAAGCTATTCTCCAAGGCACCTGAAGGCAGGACAAGAAGCAACGGATGGAAACTAATCAAGGAGAGAAGAAGCAACCTAGAACTAAGGAGAAACTTCCTGACAGTTAGAACAATTAACCAGTGGAACAACCTGCCTCCAGAAGCGGTGAATGCTCCAACACTGGAAGTTTTTAAGAAGAGACTGGACAGCCATTTGTCCGAAATGGTGTAGGGCTCCTGCCTGAGCAGGGGGTTGGACTAGATGACCTCCAAGGTCCCTTCCAACATTATTATTATTATTATTATTATTATTATTATTATTATTATTATTATTATTATTATTATTATTATTATTATTATTATTATTATTACTCTCAGCCCCAGAGATACCCACACAAACACAGGGCCTTAGCTCTCCTTCAAAGCATGATCCATTCAGCCCTACCTGCCACTTTGACTTCGTTGGGCTTACAGGCTCTGCAGGGCAAGAGCTCAAACTCTTCAGCTTGGTACATGGAGTAGTCCGTGCTGGCCACCACGATCTTGTCTCCCACTTTCCACGACTGCACATTGTCAGCCAGTCTTAGGATTGTACTGTTCACGTTGGTATCCACCCGCACGGTAAGCCTGGGTCTTACTGAAAAGCCAACAAGGGAAAGAAAGTGGATGAGGATATAGGAAGTGTAGAGGAACATCTCAAGTTCTCCTTCTCCAGTTCCCCATGGCCCAAACATGTTTCTCACTCATCAAACAAGGATTTTGGAAAGACAAGACAGCTGTTGTTGTCAACCACAGGCTAGATTTGTGTGTCTTCCTCTTATTCAGGAAGCACAATAAGTAGCTCCTATGCTGTTGTTCTTTAGCCACAATCTACCACGTAGATCTGATGATTATAACCAGGAAGCTGTCGTTATTGTTATTTACACACAGAGAGAGAGAGTTTGCATATATAGTCATTATGGAAAACAGTGTGAGGTTGCCCTATCTTCCATTCCACTCCCTTGACAAAACCCTGAGAAAAAAGCAGAAGGGCGGATGTGGATGGTAGCCTATTGACTGCCCATTCATACCGAACAAAATGCCCTGAAGAAAATATTCCATGCATGTAGAAAACTAGCATGACAGGGAAAGACTTGAACATAGACTTCACCTGGCTGTACTTGTTTTCCATTTGAAGTTTTCTAAAAAAAAACAAAAAACCACCCCAAATGCACAAATAGTACAGCCCTTTGTGCCATCTCAGGACTCTGTCATATTCTATGTCCTTTTAGAGTCAGCCCTTATATGCTCTGTACTTCAACAGCTGGGAAAGCTGCATGAAGACTAGTAACCTGATACAGAGAATGGAAAGCCAAGTTGGCAATGGAAAGCATTTGTGTGACAGAAGCTACTTCAGAAACCCCAAAACTTTAGACTGGTGCAAAAACTGCATTTCTGCTTAAGTCTCTGAGGTAAAATCCTGCTGCCTTCAGAATGTATAGATCAGTAGAGCAAATTTCAAAATAGTTTCCTCCCAATTATACTGTGCTCAACGTTCGAGAATGAGTCACCTACCAGATTGGCCACATAAGAAGCGCACTCTGTAGTTATGACAGCCTTTCTCCGTCTGCTTTGGGCCACGGCAAAAAAACCTATAATCATGGCCTTTTTTGTATAGGACCTCGGTTGCCAGTTTCGTTCCCTCAAGTGTGACCGCCTGGGAGGAGAATCAAAACGCAAACACAATAATTGCCAAGCGTATGATCATCAAGGATAACAGCTCGTACAACAACAACAACGGGAACCATAGGCTCAGCAACACTTGTGAGAAGGAGAAAAACAAGCATTTTCTGCCTGGTAACTTCTTATCTAAACCATTGCAGCGAGTTGAGTGGAAGAGGAATTTGCCTCGAAGGCACCGTGACAAACACAGAATGCATATTTCCCATGATCTCTACTGGGTCCCCCCAGGTCTGAGGTCATAATATGAGCCTTACCAAGCAGTTCTTGGCTTTGGACCATAGTTATGGAAAACCCATTCAGTGGTGGGATTCAGCACCACTTTGGCAGAACCGGTAGCTAATTTTTTGTTGCCCAGCCCCAGAATGGACTTCCAGAAGTGGCATCCACACAGAGAACCGGTTGTTCACCTATTTGAATCCCACCACTGAACCCATTCATTTCTTCAGCTTAAGATCATCATTAGATGCTTTGTGCTCTAGAACATTCCAAGGAAAGTTCCTTACACTTAAAATGGACGGTTTTTTTACTGGTGGCCCTCAAATGTACTTCGGAACGAGATATTTTGTCCACCACTAAACTTTTTCTTCTTTTCATCCCAAACCAAAGGCCTTCTAATTGCCCCAGGCTCTTTCATTATATTGCAAGATTCCTACTTTAAGTTGATGGGATGCATCGAAATAACCTGCCAGCTGTTAACACTTCCCTCTTGTATTTATTGATGGGATTTTCATCCAGCCTTTATTATTTTTTTGTAAATAATTCAAAGCAGGGAATACATTATTTCTTAAGTTTGTACTTGTTCTTGCTTGGGTCAAATTGATTAAACTGTGGGATCTTAAGGGACCAGGAAGTGAGTCTTTATGTTGGTAGTACCTCTTTCTTCAATGATATCCCTCCTGCAGATCTGTAATCCCACACCTTGTTGATTTTTCACAATTTTTTTTTCTCCCAGGCTTTGATTTACGATGTGTTATGGGGCCAGTGTTCTCTTGGTCATATTCCCTTTTCTTTGGCATATGTTCTTTTCTTTTTTTATTCTTTTTGAATGATTAGCTACACCGAGTTCCAATAATCAGGTAGCCTCAAAATAGACATATCATAACCCTAATTCTTAAAGATTTTGCCTCGTGAATTTAACAGCCTATAAATTATCCTGAGACAGGGTAGCCTCGTCATCACCATCCCATTGCACTTAAAACAGAAAATGGGACAAGCAAAATCGAAGTCTGCTTCCATCAAGTGGGTACGTGGCCAAGCATTTTGACCTGTGCTGGGACTTGTATCAGTAATTTAAAAAAAAAAAAGATGTTATTCAAATGTCTTTTGACTTAAATGTCCCGATTGACTCAAATATCTTTTTGTTTCATGCTGCCACTTGTTTAAAAGGCACACAGGCCTAATGACACCCAGGCTGAAAGCCGCGTGCTGAAGACAACTCAGCAAGACGACCGAGAATAACAATTCTGACAGAAGAACGATCGGTTCCAGGTTTATCCAGGAGCGAGTCCAACACAACAAGAAAGCAGGTTGCTCTCTATGAAAATAATCCACGGGTCACAGGCTCCTTTGATGGCTTGAGGCAAATCTCTTCTTTCAAGTTGCCGTCCCTCAGGGGTGTATTCAAGATTTTTGCTTTGCTTTAATTGAGTGGCGCCAAGTGCTTCGCGGAAATCTGTGAAAACTTTGGAGCGTTTTTGGAACCGGGCAGATTACTGACTCATCGTTGTTAAACGATGATAAATCATTACGAAATGGTTTAGGATGGGATTATTTGTTATGATTGGCAGCGTGATGGCTTCTGATCCATCCGTGACAGAAGAATGGAATTTTCTTAATTAGTTGGCTTTTCAAAACAGAGGGATTATCGATATCAGACATGGCAGAGAGGACTTAAAGAATGACTGCACCCAACACACATGTTGCATGCATTACCCTCTGCCTTGTTCCATGAAAAATTTAAATATATTTAATCTCTCTCTCTCTCTCTCTCTCTCTCTCTCTCTCTCTCTCTCTCTCTCTCTCTCTCTCTCTCTCTCTCAATAATAGTTTGGGAGGGGAGATGTTCAACTGTTAAAAGTGTTGCTTGAGTAAAGGAAGTGTTCACACAATATAAAAAAAATGTTGAGACTTTGGAAAGAGTACAGAGAAGAGCAACAAAGATGATTAGGGGACTGGAGGCTAAAGCATATAAGGAACGGTTGCTGGAATTGGGTATGTCTAGTTTAATGAAGAGAAGGACGAGGGGGGACATGATAGCAGAGTTCCAGTATCTCAGGGGCTGCCCCAAAGAAGAGGGAGTCAAGCTATTCTCCAAAGCGCCTGAAGGCAGGACAAGAAGCAATGGGTGGAAACTAATCAAGGAGAGAAGCAACCTAGAACTAAGGAGAAACTTCCTAAGCGTGAGAGCAATCAACCAATGGAATGGCTCGCCTTCAGAAGTGGTGGGTGTTCCATCACTGAAGGTTTTCAAAAAGAGACTGGGCATCCATTTGTCTGGAATGATATAGAGTCTCATGCTCAAGCAGGGGGTTGGACTAGAAGATGAGGTCCCTTCCAACTTTATTATTCTATGTTCTATGTTCTATGTACAGGCTGCATTGGCACTTCAGCTGTAGGATGCAATCTTGTAGGGTGAAAGTTTGGGCAGTCATTGCCTGAAATGAGACAGGTCTCCTGCTTGAGCAGGGGGTTGGACTAGAAGACCTCCAAGGTCCCTTCCAATTCTGTTATTCTATTTTTCTGAAACAGCAAATTTTAATCATGACCCAAAAAGCTGGGTTTCACGACTCTTAGGTGTTTTCACGCTGGCTGTAGACCACCCATCTCACACCAACCTGAGCAAAACAATACACTTTGCCAATACTGAGCAGAACACAATCCATCGGTCTCATAAACTTCAAAAGAAATTATTTCTATTTTCCAGTTTATGATTGGAACAGTAGGTCATGCCAACTGGAAAGTACAGATGGGTGGCTTTTAATGTCTTCCCATTTTTCATTTTTTCAGATCCAATAGGTTGAAGTCTACTTTTTTTATTAATGTGCTTAGCTGGTCATTTCTCCAGGTTTTTGCTTGATTTTTTTTTTCATGCAGAATTTTGCTAACTGTTCCCCCTAGCAGTATGCATTTGAGTACCGTCTTTTCCTGACAATGTAGATTTTGAATATTAGAGATGTTTCTTTAAGAAGAAAACTGAGAATTGGGTTGAAAAATGGCAAAGTGTGATTTTTCAAATGAGGCTTAATTTTGCTTCACATATTTGTTCATGCTTCAGTACATTTGCATTCAAATGCAAACCGTACAAATTTCTCTCTCATTCCTATCTGGAGAGAGAACCACCATCTATCAGCCTAATAAATAATAATAATAATAATAATAATAATAATAATAATAATAATAATAATAATAATAATAATAATAATAATAAACTTTGCAAAACACATCAAGAAACTGCACCTTCCTGCAATAACTCCAGCAATGTTACAAAAAACTGCACTACTCGGAACATCTTATATTTTAAGGAGATACCTGGTTGACACCTAGGATGCTAGTAGCAACCCGTTTCAACCATCAGCGCCAGCCAATTTGAATGTTCAGTTGACTGAGGTTCATGTTTAATGAATAAAAGTATAATAATAATAATAGGATGCTGGTAGCAACCCATGTCAACCATCAGCGCCAGCCAATTTGAATGTTCAGTTGACTGAGGTTCATGTCTAATGAATAAAAGTATAATAATAATAATAGGATGCTGGTAGCAACCCATGTCAACCATCAGCGCCAGCCAATTTGAATGTTCAGTTGACTGAGGTTCATGTCTAATGAATAAAAGATAATAAAACAAAACAACAACAACAACAATATAAATTAACAACAAAATACAATATACAATACAAAATACAATAACATCTGCCCATAGGACCATCCCATTCAAGCACACCCAAAGCAGATAAGACCAAATAAACCTCACTTTTCTCAGATAACTGCAAAAAAAAAAAATCTACAGCCCCAAAAAATCCCAACAGTATAGAGAGAACCAAATTATGGGAAACAGGTATAATGCTAGAGCAGGGTTCCCAAACTTGGCAACTTTAAGACTGGTGGACTTCAACTTCAATATGGCTGGCTGGGGAATTCTGGGAGTTGAAGTCCACCAGTCTTAAAGTTGCCAAGTTTTTGAAGACCCCCTATGATAGAGGATGATTACTCCGTATGACATACCTGGAGATCGATAGGATGATCACAGATTTCTGGGTGAGCAGCTCTTAAATCCGAGAGTCTCTCTCCATCTTTGGATTTTGATATTTTTGGCTTCTCAAACCACTCAGTCCACTCAACATCTGGGGAAAAAAAAGAAACAACTCAAATTAAGGTCATTTTGGACACAACGGGCCTTAACGAATGCTGGAAAAAATGTGCTGCTCCATAAATGTGCCAAAAAATATTAGCAAATCTGTTTAAAAGCTACCCACTCCTGGTGTTTTCTCCAGGTCATCAGATGATGTCCCAAAACACATCAAGCTATTTGGCCTTTGAAAGACAGGCTGGAGAAGAAGAGACATGGGAAAACCAAAATTAATGGGCCCAGGATGGTGCATTTATGGTTTACTGGTTGATTTCAAGGTATAATATTGCAGAGATTCCAATGACAACATAACCAAATAAAGATTAATCTGAGTGTTCTAGCCCAGGGGTCCTCAACTTTGGCAACTTTAAGACATCTGGACTTCAAGTCCCAGAATTCTGGGAGTTGAAGTCCACAAGTCTTAAAGTTGCCAAGGTTGAAGACTCCTGTTCTAGCCAATAAGTGACATTCTTTTTTCATTTTAATTTATGTTTGTTCCAAACGCATCCACAGCTCATAAAATAGGGCTCTCATGAGAAATTGACAAAGTTAGTATGTCCAAAGTGGACAGTTGATGAGGGATTAGAGCAGCATCTCAAGCTTCTGGAGGACCACAAAAGACCACCTGGTCATGCGACTACAATCTGAGTTTGGGTGTCTGAGTATCTCTTCTGAGCATCTGGAGGGATAAATGAGTTTAAGACTAGGAGAAAGAATTTGCCTTGAGGCCAATTGCTGCTATGCATCTCTAAATTTAACTCCAGATTTAATTAATATCTCTGTGGGGTGCTACAAATGGGTGCCGGAGGGCTGCCTGAGCTGTGGTGGTACAGTGGTTAGTATGCAGTATTGCAACCTGTTAAGCTCACTGCCAGGAGTTCGATCCTGACCGGTTCAAGGTTGACTCAGCCTTCCATCCTTCCGAGGTTGGTAAAATGAGGATCCAGATTGTTGGGGGCAAGAGGCTGACTCTGTAGACTGCTTAGAGAGAGCTGTGAAGTGGTATATAAGTCTAAGGGCTATTGCTATTGCTATTGCTTACAGTCATTGTGTCAATAGCTGGTCATCACTGGTCTGGCTGTGATGAAATGAAACTATCAGTTCCTTTGTGCAGCATCAAAACAGCTTGTAAAATCCCTGTCTACTATGGGACCAAAAGGTGGAAATTCAGTGGTTCTCCCAGTGTTGCTGAGCATCTACGTACATCAGGGATGTTGGGATGAGGGATGTTGGGAATTGTAGTTCAGCCTTAGGTTGATTTTTGCATGTTGGGGTTGAAGAATATTTCCAACTCTATTGGTAACTGCATTGCAAAAACCTCACCTTGAACCCACTCACTGGTTGAAGACACATTGAAACGCTCTCCATTTTCTGCCTGGAACAATTTGAATACTTTGGCTAGAGCTGAAGTTTTGCGTCCTGCAAAAAAAAAAAAAAAAATAATCCAAAAATACCCAAATGGGAAGCAAGAGAAGAACTTCTTAGCAATCCTCAAAGCTGCAGTTAGTTATGGAGAAGCTGTCAACAATTCAGTCTTTATGTTTCTTTGCGGGATTGAGAACACACACATGAGGGACCTGCACAATTTTAAATGCAAGCGCTAAATATCAACATGATTGTTTACATCATCTCTTAAGCAGAGTTAATTGTCAGCCTGGAAGGGAGTGTCTGCAAATTCAGCAGAATGAGGGGTGGGTGGGGGAGGAAGGAATATGAATGACTTATTCTGGTTGCAGAATAGATACACAGGGACTTAAATTGGAAGGCTTTAAAGAGGTTCCAAACAAATCAGCTGCAGAGTAAAAAATATAGGGATAAGAAGGTTATTCTAGTCACCTTTTTAAATAATTCCACCAGGTTTTCACTCAGATTTAGCAAGGAACGAGACGTTTCCCTCAAGTAAAGTGAGGAAAGCTACTTTTTTCTAACTTTCAAAATACAGTTACATTGCAGACATTTCTAGGAACTAGCGACAATCCATTCCTAATTTCTGGAATTGTTAGAAACAATTTGTCAGCTTGAAGGGAGCCAGCAGGGAAGAAGAACTTTGCAAAATAACTTGCATGAATCAATTACAGTTTAACATGCTGCAAAGTAAATGTTAAATTAAATTCTAAAACGAGGAGGAGGAGGAGGAGGAGGAGATGGAGGAGGAGGAGGAGGAGGAGATGGAGGTGGAGGAAGAGGAGGAGGAGGAGGAGGCAGCTCTTTTGGCAAAGAAGGAAAACTTGGGGGAAATTTGAAAATGGGGTTCAGACCATAATATGAGAGACACACTATCAAGACACACCATTGGAGCAAAGAATGCTTTCGTCTCCAATCTCCTACTAGATTTGTGACCTTGTGGGAAGCTACCCATGAAATTTACTCTACTCATGAAGGTGAGGTGTGCAAACAAAACAGAACAGCATAAATTGGCACGTTTGGAATTTACTGCAATAACAAAGTTTCTTTTCCCAAACTCAGCTTCACTTTATGGTTGAGCCCTAGCCTGTCCCCAAAGTGTCACTAATTGCAGATAAGTCAGGATCTCGATGCGGAATTTGAAGTTAGTTTACCATCCAGAGTTTCTGCTGCGATCTGGGGCTAGGCATGAATCATGGATGATTAGCCAAGCATAGTTAGAACCCTTGCTCTTCCACAAAAGACTAGGAGGGAAGGAGCAAGAACATAAGAGGCCAAGATACTTCAGCAGGTAGGATTTAAATTAATAGAAAGGAATCTAGATTTTGGGTCTGGTACCTCTACAAAGTCAAGAATATGATGACAGTAATCCTTCCAGAATTTGGCCACTGCTTAAAATGTGTAGCCTTTCATTCCCAGAAAGTTCAGCCTGAATTTTGAGAACTGAAGCCCATCCGTCTAAAAAAAACATCCAGGCTGGAGAAGACTGATGTAGGTTCTCCATTCCAGACAACATAAGCCCTGGCTTCGAATAATACCTGAAGTAGCTCAATACCTTATGCCAAAATGCCACTCAATACAATTTAACTGCCATTATTCGAATGGCCATATCTTGGTAATTACCTTGATATTCAACATGATCTTCCACAGATGACAAAGGTTTTCCTTTGACTGTAATAAAGCTCCAGGGATGCCTGTGGAATTAAAAACAACACAGACACTCAGTATTACTTCTTTGTAAGAAATGCAGGCGTCTTTTTCAAATATGGCTTGTTTTGTTCTCTTTTCACAGCTCCCCAGACAGACTAAATTCTGAGATTAAAAAAAAAAAAAAGTGAAGCTAGACTCCTGGTGCCTGCATCCAGCTGTTTTCCTGGCAGCTGGATAGAAGTGGTTTGCCATTGCCTTCTGTTGCAATGTGTTTTTGACTTCCCAAGTCTAGCTAGCTTCAACCTGGCTGAAGTCAATGGTGCCTCTGCCCTTATTCACACACAAACATATTTTCCAAGAACGGTTATAAAGCCAGAAAACCTTTGCTTATCTTAATGAATTTATTTCCTTCGGCTTGCAACAAAGCAAAGAGTCATGACTTCTAAGGATTCCATCATGCAAACGCCTTACAGTATAAACCTCGACAGTTTCCAAGTTGACAAAGCTCCAGCTTTGGATGAGGAAGTTCTCAGAACTTATTCAGAGGAATCCCAACAGGGATCAAACCAGAAGGAACTAGCTCTGCAGAGATTAGCAGTTCCAAATTCGTAGAAATGCCTTTCAATGAACTGAAAATATCTGGCTTTTAATTCCGCTCTCTGGAAGACTCAAGACTAGGCAAAAGATGGAGCAGAATACAAAGAGGGAAATTATAGGAAACTTAGAGGCAGGCCCATTTTATTGATTAATTGACTAAATATTTCTCTCTGGGTGTTTTAATAAATATGTGTCTGCCTTGAACTCTTGGAACTCTGAAAAGTTAGCAGTGATGTTTATAGATCCTTCTAAAATCTAGATGAGTAATATGCGCATGTGGTTTTTTTTTCTTAATATATTATTTTTTGCTATTAACTTTTTTAAACCAGACAGTTGCAGAGGTTACTAAGAACACAAGTAGAAGGACACAGATTTTTGGGGGGATAACCAGACATAAACAAGAAGAACTGAAAATTCTTTGTCCTACCAGAGTTTGCCCTGCTGTTTCAAGCAACAACTTCATGAATTAATAGCATTGGCCATTACCAAATGAGAAGGACCTGGTGGGAAATTCAATACAGCCTACAGGATTCTAACTGGGATTCAAAAGTTTAAGAAATCAGAGGAAAAGGGACACATTATTGAGCATAAGATTTATAGAACTTTCCATCATCGCCCTATTTAAGTTTGCTTCTCTGTGTGGTTAGATGGCATTAGATTCCATTAGCCTGCATTCTTCATTCCAAACCAGCTGTTTATTCATCATCCTTAAAGTAGGTTAGAAGGCCATTTTTGCCCAATGCTGCTTGAAAAGAAAAAAAGGCAACAGGTTTATTGAGAAGGAGAAGGGAATCTGCACATGGATGTTGCTTGATTTTGAGAGGCAGTTTGGCCTACTCAGTGTAGGGAGAAGATGGCTTATTGAACAGAACAACCCAATGTAATAGGGGAAGTAGCAGGACATCATCTCTGGTCATTTCAGCTCTAGTCTTAGTCTTAGTTGTAGTCTTAGCCTTATAGTCTCAGTCTTAGTCTTAGCCTTATAGTCTCAGTCTTAGTCTTAGTCTTATAGTCTCAGTCTGAGTCTTAGCATCTTAGTATCTTAATGTCTAGTTTCTGTTATGCATATTTTCCTGCAGATTTTAAGAAAAATAAACATGTAATCCAGAAGAGATCATGACTCAAAAAGACACATTCAGTGTCCATTCTCATCTGGGACTGACCAAGCAGAATCCATGTGTCAGTCCAGCAATATTGCCTGTTGATGGTTCAGACAAGACCTTACTTCAGGAAGGGTGGATGTAGGAGAAGCAGTGACAGAGCCTGGGATGGAGTCAAAAGAGGAATCAACCTAGAATATCTACGTAGCCACAAACAGGTTTAAGACCAACCTCCTATTGTTACCCCTGATCTTATGCCAAGATAGTGCTAACTGTTAGTTGTATAGATTCCCATGTCTAGGAATGACTAGTAATTAATCACTTTAATTAGAACATCATACGTGGCCCTGATCTTTTCCAACTAACAGTGTTCATGTGAATTGGATGCAGACAGAGGTGACAATTGCCTAGCCATCAATGTCTGGCATAGCGGTCTCACCCCGCTTTATATCTACAACAGTTTCCACACTCCTTTTTCATGGACAGGTCAAGCAAAGTTGCCCCAAAGTTCTTCTATTTATAGTTCTGTTCTATAAGGCATCCCTGAATGCACAATAAAGTCAATCAGCTGATTGACAAGCCACCCATTTTTACTGTCTGCCTTGGACAGTAAAGACAGAAAATTGTTAAGCAACTGGCAGGCGACAAGTACACGGCTGGCCGTTCTCCATTTGGCCAGAGAACTACATGTTACTTTTTTAAAAAAAAGAAAAGAAAAAAAAGGATGACAGAAACTGAAGAGAAGGATTGATGAGGAGAGAAAGTGGGAGAAAGCACTTCGAATTGTGGGGGGCCCTGGGGAACCTTTTGCTAAACCCCCTCCCATTCGAAAAATCACTAATTGAAACCACCAATGGCAGGAAGAGTTAGCCCATGGTTAAGACTGAGCCTGCAGTTAGAGCAAAAGGACAATGGCAGCATCCCAAAGCTACAGCAATGGCTAGAATGGCTTAAAGCAAAAAATATGTTTGCACTTGACAAATTGGCAGACGGAAGAGAACTTGTCACTCTGCCTGGAATCGCTTGATTTCTGGTCTTCAAGGTACAGATATTGGACAGGATTAAGAACGCCCTTTTCTCCAACGGCAATCATCGTTTTGGTTTCAATCAAAACTGCGAAGGCTGCCCAAAGATGAGGGATGTCTAATTAGAACAATTCTGAGCAATAGTATCCCTGGGGGGGGGGGGGGGGGGTTGCTTGGAGTTGCTATCCCGAGCAGGAAGAGAGAGAGAGGGAGGGGAGGGGAAAGAAAAAGCTCTGTCCACGTGAAACCAGGGCTGCTTCTGGATAGGATTTGGACATGCCACGGGGAAAAGGAATTTGGAAAGACTGTGAACTGTGTCCAGATGAGTGGGATGGACAAGCGGGAGAAACTGCAGGTCAGCTTCCTAGAAGGCTGGGGGAGGATTTGCTCCCATCCCTGCAATCATCGAACCCAGCCACAAATACTTGACAGAACTAGATCAGCTAAGAATACATTCTAAAAACAAACAAACAAAACAAAACACTGGAGAGGCAGTGTTGTGTACTGGCTAGAGTGATGGAGTAGGAGGCCCAATTGGAGTCCATCCTTGGCCACAGAAGCTCACTGGGTGACTTCAGGCCAGTCAGTTGCTCTCATCCAAATTTCAGTGGTGAAAAAAAAGTAAGGTTCTACATTTAGGCAAGAAAAACCAAATGTACAGGTATAGTATGGGGGGGTACCTTGCTCAATAGTAGTAACTGTGAGAGGGATCTCGGAGTCCTAGTGGACAATCACTTAAATAGGAGCCAGCCGTGTGCTGCAGCTGCCAAAAAGGCCAACACAGTGCTGGGCTGCATTAACAGAGGGATAGAATCAAGATCATGTGAAGGGTTAATACGACTTTACAAGGCCTTGATAAGGCCACACTTGGAATACTGCATCCAGTTTTGGTCACCACGATGTAAAAAAGATGCTGAGACTCTAGAAAGAGTGCAGAGAAGAGCAACAAAGATGATCAGGGGACTGGAGGCTAAAGCATATAAGGAAAGGCTGCTGGAATTGGGTATGTCTAGTTTAATGAAGAGAAGGACGAGGGGGGACAGGATAGCAGTGTTCCAGTATCTCAGGGGCTGCCCCAAAGAAGAGGGAGTCAGGCTATTCTCCAAAGCACCTGAAGGCAGGACAAGAAGCAACGGACGGAAACTAATCAAGGAGAGAAGCATCCTAGAACTAAGGAGAAACTTCCTGACAGTTAGAACAATTAACCAGTGGAACCACCTGCCTCCAGAAGCGGTGAATGCTCCAACACTGGAAGTTTTTAAGAAGAGACTGGACAGCCATTTGTCCGAAATGGTGTAGGGCTCCTGCCTGAGCAGGGGGTTGGACTAGATGACCTCCAAGGTCCCTTCCAACTATTATTATTATTATTATTATTATTATTATTATTATTATTATTATTATTATTATTATTATTATTATTATTATTATTATTATTATTATTATTATTATTATTATTATTATTATTATTATATAGGGTGAGGATTTCTGGGGAAACAATGGAAGAGGAGGGTGTTGTTTATGCCACCTCCAGAAAAAGCAGGGTGTCATAAATACTCCCACAACACTCCCGCAACTAGAACGCCAAAACTAAAGCGAGGAACCACAGGCAGAGCAACCGCTTGTGTTGCAACCCTCTCCAGGCTTATTCATAAGTAAGGCAGGCAGCCTACTCCCAGGAAAAGTGCTTCCTTAAGATTGCAGCTCGTTTTTTTCTTTCCTCATAACAAAAAGACCAGTCTGGGAGGTTGAGGGTGGTTGGTTTAATCAAGATTACTCAGCCTTCAGAGTGTAAATTGGCAGATGGGTCAGAATTCCTGCAGTTTGTTTTTTTGGGAGAGGGAGGGTAAAAGACAGGGAATTGGCTCTGGTGGAATCCCACAAGAAATGGCTTCATATTGACGGAGACCAGGGATCCATCACTGTCTCAATAATCAAAAGGCAACCTTTCTATGGTTAGAGAACCTACTATAGGTTCGACTGTCTACCTACTGTCAGACTCCTGAATGGGAAATAACTCCATGTATGATAGGCTTGCGGGGCCGGCGCGTTGTGCAATAAGTTCACATGGTGTAATAAGGTGGCGGGTTTGTTGTCACTGTGAGTTGTGTTGGGGGGGTGCACGAAGGGAGGCTCAGCCAATCTCATTGTACACATGTTGCACTTTGACAATAAAGGTTGATTTGATTGGATTGGATAGAATTGAGAATGAACTACACAGCTCTCACCAAATGGTGAACAGGAAACTGTCACCCTTGTGAGGTAGCCTTCCAGGCAGGAAGCATGCCCAGATGAACCAGTTCTACCTTGTTGTAAAGTTAGATTAACAGAATCTTGCAAGTCTGAAAATACACAAACACACACAGCCCAAGAAACTACGGAGGGTCCTGCAGGCTCTGCTGACTCTTATCTGACTGTCCCCCTGTCTCTGAATGTCATTCTTATATGCCATTAGAGGAACCAGTGACTCCATTTAAGCTTTAGTAGAAGCACAAGGCCTCCTACTCCAGCAGAACTACTGTATCCTGTTTTGGGCAGTTGGGCAGGTTTCCAAAAGAAACTATGCGATGCAACCACTCTAATTTCTGTTTTCACTGGCGGTCCCTGTGGAGCTTGAAGACGCTGTTATATGCACCAAGATGATGCGATGTGATTTCCTTTGCAATGTGCAAACTTCCTGTTTCACATCCTTTGAGCTAGAAGAAACTTGCAAACGGTCAGGATTCCTAGAGAGGCAAAGGATACAATCATTGGGTGCATTGATACCCATGGCCGTTATGCTTTCTCGTGGAGCCCCACAACTGCTCTACCAGATCTTGGCGGCTTTTTAGAGCCTTCTGTGGAAATATCCAGGGGACTGAACACGGGTCCTTCTGCATGCAGTATTTCTGAATAGCCCGATTTGCTCTGATTCATTCAATTTTGAAGCATTCCTTCAAAACTGGACCGATTTTGGTCCAACTATGCGGCTGAACCCATCTCAAGCAGCGTCCTTGGCCTCTGAGTACTCTCAGATGAAAAGGAAGAAGAGGGAAAATCACTGTGAGAGATGTTTGTCCTCCTGGGCGGAGGGTGAGGGGGGGAAAGTGGAATTATTTTAGATCCAGGAAAAGCACAATAAGGACTTTGTGTTGCAAGCCTGGCAGGACAGGCTCCTACCTAAAGCCAAGGTGGAGAAAATGCTTGCTGCCCAGTTTGGTCATTGCTTTCCTGGCCAAGTCGTCCAAATTCTTGGAGCCTTCGTCGTTGACCGCGACCGACAAGATCATGCCGTCCTCCACAGCGTTCAAATATTGCACAAAGCGGAGGCTTTCGCTTTTGAGTTTGTAGGTGTCAAATCTGAAGAAACACAGACGGACATGTGAGAAGTAGAAATATCTGCCTTTGCCACGTTAATTCATGCACGGGCGCTCTTGAAGATGCCATCAGTGCTTGTTTTCGCACTCAAGAGAAGCCAACTCTGCAGGATAGAGTGACTTGCAGGTATCAGATAACTCACATTCATCCCATTTTAGTAGATTTTTTTTGCCATTATATGGGAGTACAAGCTTTGGCCTAGGAACCAAATGCATTCCTCCCTTCCTTTCTATCTTTTAAGCCTTTAGCTTCAAGTGTGTATATCTTTTTCTCCTTTCACGATCATATCGTTGAAATATGTGATTCTACCGGAAGTGCTTATTCATTTTATGATGCTGGTCTAGTCCATAATTAACCAACTCGCTCAAACCACTCTCCGTGCATTCTACAGCCCTCTCTTCTGTTCCTGCCTATTTTCAGGAAGTTAAACACTGTAATTTTAAGCCTGATAAAGTAGAAGGGGCAATCAACTTCAGAATGAAGTTTTAAGAAAAATGTGGGTTTGACCTCCAGCCAAACTCCCTGCCTAAACCACACCCATTTCCCCCCTTCTATGTTCACCTGCAGCCTTGTCCCGTTCCAAGATCTAAATATGTTGTATCCTGCATTCACAAGCTATGTTTGCACAATACCCCTTGACCAAATCAGGTAGGGAAACAGTCAGTGGATTTTCACAACATACTAAACTTGATTAGCATTAACCTTACTTAGCTCTTATTCTGGTTTTGCATATTGTATGAATTTAGTCTATTGGGGTTTAATGCACCATGCAAAATGGATTAAGGGTAATTAGGGAGCATGTTGGTCATGAAATGTGGGAGACAGTGTTGTATTGGGACTGGAGATCCAGATTCAGGTTTACTCTCAGTGCAACCTAATTCACAAAGAGAGAGTGATAATGGAGGAGAAAATATGATGCACGTTGCCTTAAAGTCCTGAAGGAAAGGTAGGATATAAACGTAACAACTGCACAAACTGTGCAAAACATACACACACTTTCTTTTTAGTGGGAGTGCCACAATCCTATATATGACTTGTTTTCTATTCTATTTCAACTAAATTTCCTTGGACTTCTCAAATTAGTTCACAAGAAGGAACGTTAATGCACTCTTGAAAATGACACGAGCACATCCCAAAACGTAAAACCACCACCAAATCAACATTTATTTAAATGATTATCTTTGTGGGAGCATCTTCAGGCTGTCAACTTCAGGACAACTCTCTCGTGGGACCGGATCCCACCAATAGCCTATAATTAGTGCCTGTGGCAGCCAGTGTATCATTTTTAAAAAATGTTTGCACAACTTATTAATGGTGTTTTTGCAGTTCTGTTTGGACCATGAGGTCAGAGTGGCTAATCCTTTGTTTTTGACCTCTGGAAAACAATACCAAGAAAAAAAGAGAAATGCTTGCTTGCCTTAGCTGAAATAGAGAAAGATTTTGAACTCTAAACTCACCGATCGGAATGGATGACAGCTGCAGTCTTTGGATCAATGACATGGACGATGATACCACGATGTCCCCAGCTTCGTTCGAAGTAGTATCCCCCTTCTTCCAATCCCCCTGGATTCAGAGTCTTGTTTAAGAAAGTCCAGGACAGCTTTCGCTCACCGTGAACCTCAAGAGTTCCACCGTTGATGACGCCAATGAATTTTCGCCCAAAATAACTGTCAGGCTGCCTGCCATCATCAGCCCTGTGGAGTTAATTTGAATAGCATTTGTTTTCTCCTCAACTTCGGGAATTTGCTGTACAGCAATAGTCAAAGTGCCAACAAATAAACAAGAGTGTACTATAAAGCCATCGGTTCAAATAATCAAATAAAGGATGATTCATTGATGAATAAATATTTTCTGAAAGCAGCAGAAAATAAAATCAGGAAAATAAAGGAAGTTCATTTATGATGTTCCAGCGGAAACCGGAAAGGCCACCAGAAAAATAAAATTAGAACAGAACAGAATAGAGCAGAGCAGAGCTGGAAGGGACCTTGGAGGTCTTCTAGTCCAGCCCCCTGCTCAAGCAGGAGAACCTGTACCATCTCAGACAAGTGACTGTCTAGCCTCTTTTTAAAAATCTCCAGTGATGGAGTGCCCATGATTTCTGGAGGCAAGCTGTTCCACTGGTTAATTGTCCTCACTGCCATTTGGCGCCAAAAGAAGCATGCTTTCTGAAGCAAGAATTCCATAACAGGAAAAGCTACTATTAGATAACTAGTAAGTAGCAAAAAGATTCAAACAGATCCTAGTCAGATAATCCAGATGTGAAGAAAACTTCCAAACAGCTCTACTTGCCCCTCTACTTTGGAAGTACTATTCTCATTCCCATTCTCAATGTTACGATCTCAGAATTGCAAATGTTTGTAACGGAGGCTCCAAATATTAACCTGAGGGTTGGGTTGATTAGGAATATATAAGAAAAGAGTTTTGTCTGGGCAATGATGGGTCACATCTAACCTAGACCCTGCCATTGGCGCTTCAAACTAAAATCCTCCACCAGAAAGACTAGCTAATTTTAATTGCATCCTATCTTAATAACCTTTAATTCAGTCTGTTTTTATTCTTGGGGGTAACAGTTCTGATTTGTAATCATTCTACGTATTTCTGCAGGGTCCAGCTTTGAACTTGGACCTATATCTGCAAAATGAAGTATCCTCTGATAAGCGTCTTTCTTCTCAGTGCATTGCAGTAATTTGGGTGTCTAATGCACCAGATCTCTGTTCCTCCATCCATCCATCCATCCATCCATCCCATAAAAAAAAAAAAGCCTTGTGGGGCTAATCTTCAAAATTATGGATGAGGTCGGTTTAATTACATACCGTCCATATAAGATGATTGTCAGGCTGCTCCGGAAAGGGCAGTTCTCACTCCCAATATGTAGTTCTCCATCATTTTCTATCCGTATATGACGAGTGCGCAAAACAATGGGGGCTGTGTTATCTTTAATCACTAGTTTTCCTAACAGAGGAGAAGCAAAAGGGGTATTTAGTTGGTTGATTTAAAACTGTACCATAAAGTTAAGAGTTTCCTTCTATGTTATCCATGCTTGGATTTCTCGGTTGTGCTTCTTTTGAAGGAAGGCAAATGATAAACATGGTCTATAATGCGTATTTTTAATCTTCTGATTTTTTTTCTCTCCTTACTGGATTTTCTCTAAACGAATTCTCTACAAAGGCAGGCTTTCTCTTTTTCAGAAGGAAAAAAATAATCATTGTCTGTATAATCCACAGATAATTCACCCACAGCTTTGGTTTCTGATCCACATGGCTGACTCTTTCTTCGGAGCGAGGCGTCATCCAAATTGGGTGAAGTGTGAACTAAGTGGATTGATCAGACTTCTGTATTACAGAACAGAAATGTGAGCAATAAATTAAAAATTTATTCTCTTCTCCTTCTCTTCTTCTCCTTCTCTTCTATAAGACAAGTAGAGAGTAAGAACTTCAATGGCCAGGTTTGTTGACACACTAGCCAACAGTGCCTTTTTTATAGCAGACTGTGCCTTTACCCATCCTATAATTATGGACTCTCACTGAACGATTTGGAGGACATTGAAAAAGGAAGTGGAAAAGAAACACAATAATCAAATTTGCAATTTCTCCAACTGGGACAACAACACAACTGCAGACAAGGTAGCTGATGAAATATATCCCCCAGAATTTCCACCCTGATGTTGACCAAAGTTGGTTTTATCCATATTAAAATTAACACTGTTTATCTTGACATTGCTATATTTGTACCTGCATGATATGACTTCTCTTTGTCTTTTAATTTAGTGGGGAGCAGTATTCCAACATAAATCTCCCCATAAATAGAGGCCAACGTTCATGAGAGGAAGTCCAGCAAAATGTTTACTAGATAATGCTGTTTATATAAACCTGCCCTTGGTATAAATAACTGAAAATGTCTATACCAAATCCAGTCATTAGCCAAGAAAGCAGTGTAATATTTACACCTGGCACCAGCAAACTAGAATACCAGAGAGGCACGCAGCCTTGCTTGCTGAGATCCTGGGAGTAAGGAAACTGCTTTTGTTTTAGAACAAATTAAAAAGGAATTTTGCATTCATTCCAAAACAAAGGTAATAAATAATGGAATAAGTATGTTTATCATTACTTGCACTGATACCTGTCTGGATGGGAGTTAAAACTTTCCTCTAACAGCAATGAAATTTAAATTTAAATAAAGTGGGTTCCCAAAGGCTGTCATATTATTGCTCTCAAATGGTGCCTCATTCCAACTTAATTGTCCCAGAATGCCCAATGCATTTCATCACTCTATTCAATAACAATCTTGGCAACTTGAAGATGTGCGGACTTCAGCTCCCAGAATTCCCAAGCCAGCATGAGTTGAAGTCCAGAAAACGTCAATCTGCCAGGGTTGGGAAACTCTGTTCTAGGAATCTGGAAGAGGTGGATTCAGCTGTCATCCTAAATACTTTAATATTTAACCTAAATAGGAAATTACATGCTTATTAGCTCTGGTGGCAAAGTGGTTAGAATGCAGTACTGCAGGCTACTTCTGCTGACTGCTGGCTGCCAGCAGTTTGACCCTGACCAGCTCAAGGTTGACTCAGCCTTCCATCCTTCCGAGGTCAGTAAAATGAGGACCCAGATTGTTTGGGGGACAAGATGCTGACTCTGTAAACTGCTTAGAGAGGGCTGTGAAGCCCTGTGAAGCGGTATATAAGTCTAAGTGCTCTTGCTTTTGCTATTAGAATAAAATAAGATCCGGCATCAGATAAATAGGGGTTTCATGAAAAAAAAAATCAAGAAATGAATGCAATTTTTAAAATCACTTTAAGAATATTAAGCTTATTTACATTTAATGAAGGTCTTTATAAAGCAAATGAGCAATCCCTTCTGCACTACTGAATATAGCACAGATGCTACAGCTTCTCATCAGACCAGCCTTACCTCCATTTGTGATGACGATGGAATGAACAGTGGCAGAAGAAGATAAGAGAAGCTTCTGGCCCTGGCTAATGTTCACGCGATTCCCTTCATCGTGTCCTGGCTGCCAGAGTTCCAGTTCTGGATCCAAATGGGGACAAGGTGGGACCATTCCTGTTGGCACACATGAAGGAAACATGGACTTCTTTATCTGGTACATAGAACACAAGTCCATGAAGCTTAGAGGACAATGGAAGTACTTCTGCACTCCTTTTCTCTCCTCTCCTCTGCTTTCTTTCTTCTTTCTCCTTTTTATTTCCATCTTCTTTCTTCCTTCATTATTCACTCTTATTGTCCTTGTGTTTTCTAATATTTGTATTTGTATCTTGTTAAAATTTTCTTCAATATAAAGTATATTTTAAAAAGAGAGGGCTGATTCCTGATACATGGACAATGGAGGAGCAGTTCTATCAGGAGATAAAAATCTCTAGCCCATCTCATTCTAATGTAAATATTTTTGTGACGTCAAAAGCCTGTTGGAAGGCTAAATGTCAGACTAGCGGGACACGTTGACCTGCTCAAAAGAGTGAAGTCTGGCCACTCTATGTTCACTGGCTCACTATCCTCTAGAAGATCTCCAGGAAGGCATTCCAGAGGTATACTTAGAAAATAAAAGGGTGGTAATTGTCTTCTGATAAAAGGGTGTTTTATGACTGCCTCACCCCCACTATTTTACAAGAGGTCCTAAACAGGCTTTCAACATTCCAAAGTTGGCCTCCAAAGTTGGGCATTTCTAGCCTAGAATATTCCTACTTTGGCTCCTGTGAGGAAAGGACCAGATGACTGAACAGAAGGCACCATGTTAATAGGCAACCATCAAAAGCCAGTAATTCAAGGGTGGGTTGGGGGCAATTTTAAGTCGCACAGATGGTTAATGGCCAAGCTTGGAAGATAAATCAAAGAACGGATCGCAAACTGCAGTCGGGACAGTGACAGTTTTACAACCCTTATCTTAAGTGTCTCTTTCTCTTTGTCCATTCTCTATTTGCCTCCAGTGCACACAAATGAAACCTCTCATCCAGCGCAAATGTCCCCATGATTTAATACTCAGCTAGGAACCCGCCCTCCCCCCCCATCTTTCACAAGATCCAATCAAGAAACCTACCAACTTTTCAGTAGACACAGAAATAGGAAAAGAAACAGATAAGCTTTAATTGTAGCTCAGGACATCTTACAACTGGGAGCACACACTTTTTTTTAAAAGTCAGAGAAAATAAACAGGTAGAAATAAGGCCACGAAAACAGGGCTGACGTTAGTACGGCAGTGTTTTTTTTAATGTCTCTCATGATAAACCTAGAGAGAGATATTAAATGGATGTTGCTTTTAACCTAGGAATTTTGTTCGTTGAAACAGGGAGTCTTGCAACAGCTCTTACCCATATGTTGAGCGGGTAGCATTAATAAGACAGAAAGCGTGCTGATGGCCAGGAACATCATTGGATGTGTAAAGGTCTCTTGATCTTCTTTGTCGTCTGCAAACCTGCAAACAGGAAGAATCAGAGCAAGAGGAATCATTTAGCATTTGTCCGTGTATGTTTCATATAAAAAAGGGAGCATCAAGCAAGATTAAGCTTGACTATATGACTAAATAATATGTTAATGTATCCCTTTTCTTAACTTGGCTGCACAAAGGTAAAAAATATGCTTTTACATTCACCCACACCGGCTCACCTTTTTATGCACCCTTTGCGTGGGCTTAGTATTAAAATTACTTGGCATTATAAAAACACAGAGGGAAACAATGGCGATAAGTGCCTTGCGTAAGTACCACCAATTTATGTGGTGGAAGATTCATGTGGAAACAAGAGAATTTAGTCTCAAGTTATCCCCAGCTTCAACATCTATTTCAGCTTTAAGTGTGTATATCTTAAAGCTCACACCCTTGAGACAAAAAGAATGGTGTGATCATACACCACACAAAGAATGTAAAAACTTTTAAGATGAAAGTCAATTACACACAAGAACAACAACAAAAAACAAGCCCAAGAATTGTGCAGCTCTTTCAGATGCAAAGTTTATTATATCTTTCTTATTTATTTTATTTCATTTCATTTCATTTCTATGTCTCCCATCTTCTCTAGAAGTTGACTCTCATGATAAACTGGGAGATATATTAAATGTATGTTGCTTTTAACTTGAGAATTTTCTTCATTGAAATAGTGAACCATTATTATCTCTGGGCTAAATTCAATAAAAAAAATATTTTTGAGAAAAGATTAGATAGATAGATAGATAGATAGATAGATAGATAGATAGATAGATAGATAGATAGATAGATAGATAGATGAGAGAGATATCAATGATAGATATGGATAGATAGGTAGGTAGGTAGGTAGGTAGGTAGGTAGATAGGTAGATAGGTAGATAGATAGATAGATAGATAGATAGATAGATAGATAGATAGATAGATAGATAGATAGATAGATAGATAGATAGACAGACAGACAGATAGAGACAGATATGATAGCTAGATCGATAAATATATTCAGCACATTTTCAAAAGGTCATCAAATATAACTCAAACCTCAATGGATAGAGCATAATCATAAAATGACCTAATATAGCAGAAAGAGAAATATTTCAGAATTTAAAAATTTAGGAACAAGAAAACAGAAGAATGCCTAGTGGTAGTCCTCCATTAATGGATACCCCAGTAAAGACAGTCTTCTTCTCCTCCTGTCCTCCATCAGATAGTCAAGGCATCCAGAGGAGAAATTTGGAATAAAATCTTAGTGAAAGGGTGGGCTATCTTATTTTTTTTCTTGCTGATTACTCCATATGGCCACTGGTCTGACTTGGTATGAGAAGGTGGTGTGAAGGAGCCAATATCCAGCCAGGAGTGAGGAAAGACAGAACTTTCATTTCTGTGCAGAAGCAGAAGAGGACGCCGCTGAGTGTCACACCCAAGGAGTGCATTACAAAAAGGCATAGTTGTTTTTACACAATTTGCTATAAGAAACAAAAGAGGAATGCTGATTGATTCATGACAGTCGCACATGCTCACAAAGCAAAGCCATATTTAATTAAATAAAATAAATAAATAAATAAAAATAAAATAAATAAATAAATAAATAAATAAATAAAATTTATTTATTAAATTTATATACCGCCCTATCTCCCTTGCGGGACTCAGGGCGGTGAACAGGCGATACTAAAAACCACAATAATAAATAGTTTTAAAATCGAATTAAATAACAGGCCTGTTCTAAAAACACACCCGTAAAAAACCCCCCACTGAAACATAATCAAACTACGCCAGGCCGGCCGCACGGAATAGATGGGCCTTCAGGGCTCGGCGAAAAAGGTGCAGGTCCGCAACTGTACGTAGGTCGGGGGGTAGGTCATTCCAGAGGGCAGGAGCTGCCACAGAGAAGGCTCTCCCCCTGGGGGTCGCCAGCCGGCATTGTCTGGCCAACGGCACTCTAAGGAGGCCCTCTCTGTGGGAGCGGACTGGTCGAAGGGAGGTATTTGGTAGGAGGCGATCTTGCAAATACCTAGGTCCATTGCCACGGAGCGCTTTAAAAGTTGTTACTAACACCTTGAAGGGCACCCGGAAGGCCACCGGCAGCCAGTGCAGCTCGCGCAGGAGAGGTGTTACATGGGAGCATCTAGAGGCCCCCAAAATCCCCCGCGCAGCCGCATTCTGAACTAGCTGGAGCCTCTGGGTGCACCTCAAGGGGAGCCCCATGTAGAGAGCATTGCAATAGTCCAGGCGGGAAACAACGAGGGCTTGAGTGACTGTATGTAGGGCGTCCCGATCCAGAAAGGGGCACAACTGGCGTATCAGGCGAGCCTGATGAAAAGCCCCCCTGGCCACGGCCGTCACATGATCGTCTAAAGACAGCCGAGCATCCAGGAGGACGCCCAGGTTGCGAGCCCTCTCTGCGGGGGCTAATGACTCGCCCCCGATAGCCAGAGATGGAACCAACTGGCTATGATGTGATGCCGGAAACCACAGCCACTCGGTCTTGGACGGGTTGAGACGAAGCCTGTTCCTCCCCATCCAGACTCGCACGGCCTCCAGGCACCGGGACATCACTTCCGCGGCATCGTTGGGGTGGTCCCAAGGTATCATAGCCAAGTGTCAAAACCACAATCTATTAGCCAGTCTATATAAGAAACATCTGTGGTCAATCTATGACATGTTATAGAAGTGTTTAAAAAGTGTTAGGCAAGACGTGTTATAAAAGTGTTAAAGAAGTGTTAGGCAAAGACACAACTAAGCTAATGGTTCTGGTTATAGTTAACTCATAGCTTCAAAAACCTGAAATTACTTTTCTATTACCTATTTCTTTAGCTTCTTATGACTATAACTCTGTGGTTTGTATCTCATGATTTATCTTGATTCCTTTTATTNCCTCCCCTCCCCTCTCTCTTCTCTCCTGTTCTGCCAATAAGTCACCAGGCCCTCAAGCTGGAGGTGTAAGAATCAGGCAAATTTCCACTTGTCCTATAATATTTACAGGAATAATTAGTGTGAGGGTTGAACTATGTCAACACTGAGTGGCACCATGAATAAAACTAGGTGAGGCCATCCTTTTTTTCCCTCTTCTTTGGCATGTTTCCCTCACTTTTCTTGACATCCCTTTTATTCCCTCTCTTCACCTTTCTGATACCATCTTTCCTTTCTCTCAGCTCTTACAAAACAGAGCAGGTAAGTTGCTTTCCTCAGACGTATGAAGTCCCTACTTGCAAAGAGCTTTTGAAATTGTGCCAGGAGCCTTTTGTGATGGTTGGCCTGATATATGAGAATGCACTTCCTCAAACTTAATTCAAAGCCAACATTTCTATGTCCATAGTAACAAGGAATCTGGATGCCAGGATCACTTCTTTAACCCAGAGTTTCCTTGCTCCTTGAACCTCAATTAGTTGAATTCATTGTTTAGATGATTAATATCATTTGTGTTTTAAAGAAGGGCTGTCA
The DNA here is from genome assembly GCF_001527695.2 of Protobothrops mucrosquamatus. Lineage (NCBI taxonomy): Eukaryota > Metazoa > Chordata > Lepidosauria > Squamata > Viperidae > Protobothrops > Protobothrops mucrosquamatus. The sequence continues at coordinate 140,673 of NW_015388161.1, forward strand.
AAACCGGTGGTCAAGGCAGCCGCAATTTCCAATTAGGAGACAGAAATGGATACTCGTATTTGCATCAGGCAAGGGAGAGACAGTTCTAATATCTTGCTCCAACCTAGCGCCCTTCAGATCTCTTTAAATCACATCTGTACAAACTGCAAACATCATAACATGCTAGCTGCAAAGCCTGAGAGCGTCAATGCCCACACATCCAGAAGATACCAGGCTAAAAAAGGAATAGCTGTAGATCAAAGACACAGAACCTCTAACCATGAAAGAAACAGGTTGATTAATATTTAGACCAGTGTCTCTCAACCTTGACAACTTGAGGATGTGTAGACTTCAACTCCTGGAATTCTCTAGTCTGCCTTCCTGCCTGGAGACTTCTGAGAGTTGAAGTCCACACCATCTTCAAGTCGCCAAAGTTAAGGAACACTGCTTTAGAGAAACAGGAATGCTAACGACATAAATTAAATTGAAACTAAAAAGTACACCAACCTTTCCACGGCTTTTTCATCCTATTCATCCAGCTATGCTCCAGCAAGACTATGAGAGAATTATTCCAAAGCACAAACGCACAATCGCCCAATTGCCAGTGCCGCTGAAATAATTGCCGTGCAGGTAGGCAAAAAGATTATGAGCCGCTGAAGTAAAACACGTCAATGGCATTTTAAATACAAAGAATGCTCAACCTCTTCTTAACAATTATGCCAGATAAGACAAGGCCAACAATATTAGACAGCATTCTTAGACAGCATAAAGCACATAGCTATGACTGGATTCCTGCAGAGAGGGAAAAAAAATGCAGATCTGGAGTCTCAGACTGCAGCACAAACCTGGTGCCATAATCAAAAGATATGGGTAGCTTTCTTTTCTTGCCAGTCACCCAGCCAGATTGATTTGGTTATTGCAAGTTCTGACAACAGGTTAAACCTTAAGAGTGGGTTAACATGCAACATTCCTGTATTTCCAGAACACAGAGAACTGAACAAATATATCCCATTATGGTTTGTTCTTACAACAAACCAAGATAATGGATGGGCTTCCGATACATACTGGACATGAAGTACGCAACCATGTTGTAGCCTAGTTAAATGTCTTTTCCCCCCAAACCCAATCTTGATATGGACCACCTTTTCCTAATCAGGTAACTTTGCAAGATATTAGAAAGTACAACTCAATGTATCTTGGCTTGGGAAGAGTTGGAAAAACCCTGTAAAGGTTTTTCTCAATGTAAAGACATGTCCGTGAATAAATCCATCAAAATATGGAAACTCGAGCCCTTGAAGAGATGGCTACCTGCCCCAAACAGAACCAGCCAGCTTTTAAATTCCATAAGCAGCTGCATGAAGAGGCCACTGTTACTCTTCATGGGCAAACTAGGTTCTCCAATTGAAGGCAGAACATAGATTTTTCAGCCTGTTTGATTTTGGAGCTAGAGGTGGAGGAGGAAGAAAAAGTCAGAATTCCCTTCTTGACAATGGAAAACACAAATCCAACTATTTATCATCTCCCGATGCCAAAATGAATGTTTAGAACTTCGCCTACTGCCAGCTGGCTCTATTAACAGTCTCCTAATTCCATAGTCATGTGGAAATGCAGCAAGTGCCTTTGAGCTTAGCTGGAAAATGATGCCTTGTTATTACCATCTCCCGGGAGCTCTCATCAAACAGCCTTCTTACTTCCTTTAATGTTCTAGAAGAGCCATAGTTGTGTAGGAAACTCAACAGAGAAAACCTGTTTCCAGAGATGATGCCCAAGTATGGCAGAGGACCTTGCGCAGAAGCCATCGGTGACTTCACCTGCTTGGGTTTGCCAAGCTTGCGACCCCATCCTGAGTCTCATCTCTTTAAGCTCCCTGCATCCCCAGAAAATTGAACAAGAATCTTTCCATCCCGTTCACTTGAATGCAATCGGTGTCATTTATGTAAGTGGGACTATACTGAGATTCTGAATATGTGAATTTTTTACACGTGCAGAGAAACTGCTCACAGGTCTTGCTGCTCAACAGGGGAAACTGAGTCAGCAAAGGTCAGGAGACAACCTCATGAAGAGGCGGGTGCCACATTTCTGCAGGGATGAAGCCTACAAATATCTGTCCACGGTGACACCATATCCTTGCTCTGATTGCCCACTCACTTGTCTAAGAGGAAACCTACCGTAACCAGGTTCAAAACTGCACCAAGCTGCCATAAGGTAGATTTGGTTTGGACTTGGTCTTTATTGCAAAGTCATCCATTATGGTACTGTATATAAGCCATAAGACTCCTGCGAGTCCCCTGGACTGCAAGGCGTTCAAACCGGTCAGTCCTAGAGGAGATCAACCCTGACTGCTATTTAGAAGGCCAGATCCTGAAGTTGAAACTCAAGTACTTTGGCCACCTAATGAGAAGGAAGGACTCACTGAAGAAGAGCCTAATGCTGGGAAAGATTGAGGGCAAGAGAAGAAGGGGACGACAGAGAAGGAGGTGGCTGGATGGAGTCACTGAAGCAGTAGGCGTGAGCTTCAATGGACTCCAGAAGATGGTAGAGGACAGGAAGGCCTGGAGGAACGTTGTCCATGGGGTCGCGATGGGTTGGACACGACTTTGCAACTAACAACAACAATATAAGCCATGATTTATTGCACAGCATTACTTGTTTCCCCCAGCAATTATTTATTTATGGAAATATAATTAAGTGAATCATAGCTTATGCAGGTCATGAACTAGGATAATGCTTTTTCCCCCTCCTACGATGTGGTTTCTCTAGTATAAATAAAAACTCTTCTCATCCCCTGTGATGAGACAGATGCTTGGACATCTCCATTGGTGAAGGGGTTGCTTTCTGGATAGAGAAAACCTAGTGCAAGAAGCAAAAAAGGACCAGGAATAATGCCAAAGAAGAGACGTGTTCTAGGTCTTCTCTCAGACTTCAGAGCTGGCAAGATTTAAAGTTTAAATTACAAGATTTACCGTCAACAAACCAACACCGTGCAGCGAAGTATGTTTCTTTTAAGGAATCTCTGCTTAAAAGCTGAAATTTACCAAGTGTCACATTATCCTGCACAGAAATGAGAGGACAGAGAAAGTTTGATGTCTTTAATTACATTCCAAAAAGTGTTCGTGATTTTACTATTCAGAAAGTAGCTCATTTATTAAGTAACTGGTTGAGCCAAAAGAGTTAGAAAGTCTATTTCAATATAAGCTGGAAGGATTCTACCCCCCCCCCACACACACACACAGACACAAGTAGCCATTAAGGAGCTATTTGGCTAGGACATCAATGGGTTTTATATCTCTTATTCTAGCCAAAGGCTTGTTTTGAAAAGATTCCCAGCCACTGGGATCTTTCCAGATAGCAAATATTAGCAGATGGTTGCTGAAAGCAGATAAAAAAAGACCTTTGATAACTGCTTACTGCAGGTGTCAGTCTCCAGACAGAAATTAATGCAAAACAAGGCAGTGGTAGGTCACAATTGTTATTCAAGCCAGAAGGCCCAGCTGGGTCAGGGTGATGCCCTAGGATCCTTGGGGAATTTTCAACTACAATGTACAACACAAAACTTCCAGCCCACTCAATGCTCAAGGCAGAATATCCAGCCCAACATCAGCAAACTCATTGCCTCAAGACATGTATTTTTGGACTAGAGTATGCTTTGCAATCCAATCCAGTCCAATCCAATCAATGTAAACCTAACTGCTGAACATGGAACAGCCAGGGATTATGGGAATTGTAGTCCCCTGCAGCATGAAAGGCACAACTTTAAGAGTTTCTTGCAAATTTTGTCCTCCCTTCCCAGAGCAGTGGGTCCCATTGCTAGTCCAAAGTTTTGAATTCTACTGTAATATGAAAGAGATTTCAGTCGATAGTAGTAGATTGGCAAAATCCTCTCCAGGGGCCAAAACAAAACACGAAACCCCTCAGGTTTTTTATAAAGCAATATAAATTCAATGAAGTTGTCTACATTTGCTTATTTTGGAGAAATGATTCTGGGAACCACAAAAAGGTGGAATAGGCAGAACTCTGAAACTCCACTGCCAGAGCATAAGAATAAAAGAAAATTTTAACGGTTCCTCAATATAAATCTTACTGAAGTTTCATCAGGCATAATAACCAGACACTTGTACATCTCCCTTTAAGGATCAGAAACTTGCTTTAAAATGATGAAGTAGAGCACTGCATTGCTTTAACACTTATCTACCTCTGCTAATTTCACACCAAATTGAACAACTTCCCAAGAGTCACAGAACACTTTTATCACTGGTCCTCTTAACTCCTTGTAGCCTCTGGAGTTCCACTATATGCTGCAGTGTTTGTTCGCGCGCGCCCGCAAAATATTGGACTCCACACGTCTTCAAGGATCTGCCTTTGCTTCAGTTATTTGTGTCTGGATGTGCTCAAAAATGCTGTTGTTCAGGGAAGCAGAAATTACACTGCAATAAATGTGACCTTCAGCGTACAGCTTAAAATTCCAGGGCTAAAATCCGACTCTCCAACTCCTTAAGTACACTGCTCCAAGCCCCCTCACATTTGTACTGACTTGTAGATTTTAATACAGAAAAAAAGGGGAGGGGGACAATTGTCACTTGCCAGTGACCCACCGCATTGTCGGCCCTTAACAGAAGAACCAACCCAATTTCAATGCTATCCTAGCCCTATCTACATATTTTCTTCCAAAGAAAAAACAAGCTTCATCCAAAACCAGTTTGGAACATCTCTGCTTTAGATCACCGAGAATCCAATCCAGTCCCTGATTCTACTGTAACCGAGGATTTTCCATCACGACAAAACAAGGAGAAGTTCAAATGTCCTCATTTGCCTGATGAAGAAATTATTTCGAGGTACAGAACAAGTCTGAGCTCGCTTGAAACCTACCTGGAGTAGTTTGAGGACTCGGCGTGCACCTGGATTGCCCTTCAATGACCCTTCGTGGTTCCCCAATTTGAGATCTATTCCAATGGCTTGATTGGCTATTTGCTGAAACCTGCTCACTGCTCCGGTCTCCTGTACTTGCTTGTTACTTACACGATGGGGTGGAGACTTTTTTTTCCTTTCTGCCTCTGTAGTATAGATCTTGTTTACCAGTGGCTCAGCTCACCTTGTTTTCTCCTTGTTGGGGTGGCAATTTGAGTGGATGTGTAATTTTCCAGAAGGTCAAACTTATTGTTTCCACATCTTCTGCTGGGCGCGTAATATTACCTGTGTCCCAGGCAGAAATTGTAGAGCATCCTTGTCTCTGTTGAGTGAAGGTTGAGATCTTCCAGACATGAGCAGAAGACACCGTTGCGAATGATGTTCTGTATCTCTCCGCTCTCTGACCTAAACCTGAGCAACTCGCGACATTAAAGCAGTTCAGACGGTCTAGGAACCTCTTCCTTCCGGTTCACAATTTCAATCCCATGGAAGGATTAAAAAAAAAAAAAAAAAGGCTTTCCACAAGGCAGCAAATAACTTTCAGGTCCTGCAGAAATCATTTCATATGTCTCAATGAAAATATTTCTTCCTGCAGATCGTAACAGATAGATGGATCCAGGCAGCCTTGCTCGCCTACGATTAAGCAAGATGTAAATTTGCCCTTCCAAATTCCTGAATTTCTTTGAGGCTGCTTTGGTTTGGGGATCAGTAGGTAGGCTTGAATGCCTGTGGGCAATAACTTGGGAACAGGGCAGAAGGCAGAGAGAAGCTAATCAGGTTCTCACCTATGGGTGAGGCTTTCCTGAGAGGAAGGTTCTTACGCCCTCTTGAAAACTCTGCTTCCTACCACAGATGGCCAAAGCAAAAGAAAAGTCAACCAAATCTACATGCAACTGCCATGGTTGATGATCCTGGATGTGGCCTGCATGGAATATTATCACGCCCCAAACTCCAAAGATATTTCTTTGCAAAATCTAAGCCACGATAATAGAAGGAACAAAATTGCCCTACCTGTGTTTTACAGATCAGTTTTCAGCTGTCTTCATCTTTGTTCTGTAGTTGTTGTTTTTCCGAGTAGCCTCAGGTGTCCTTCTGCCCCCAAACTCTCCAATCTTCCCCACTTTTTATCTGACACAGTTTTGCTTTTGAGTCATAGAGGCAAGCGATGCTCCGTGGTTTGAGAATGAGTCAGTGACATGATGTCAGGCAGACAGGAGGCAAGGCTGTGCCAACGAAGGAGAAATTGAGCCACTAGGGAACAAAATAAAGTCCAGAGACCTAACCTCAAAATGCTCTGGAGCTGAGCCTTAAAGGCTCCTAATTACAGCGAGAGAGAAACGGAAGAAAAGCCAGCCAGAGCCATCTGCAACGGGGCAAAATTCTAAAATGATGGCCAACTGCTGTGGCCCCTCTCTAGAATTACCCCAAAGAAAAGATTTATTCCCTTATGAAGAAGAAGAAGCACCAGACAGTTGCAGTTACTCAAAACAAACCACAGGACACAACACAGAACCTTCAAGCAAAGCAGGATTCTACGCGGATAATTACAATTTCCCAAAACATCTAAAGGACAGTTGAACGTTAACGCTAAAATAATGGCTTTAGTCCTTCAACATCAAGCCATCTCGGCAATCTCTGGATATACTTTGCAGAAACCCTGTGAGTTGCATAGAATTCTGGAGCAGGGTGAACTTAATCTGTGCCTGGAAAATAAACCACAATGCATCTCAGCCTGCTAATTTTAGACTGACCAGTTTCGAATAACTGAAGCCAAGAGGTTTTTTTTTTCAAACTTAAGAGAAAATTGAACTAGACATTTTTCTAATACAAAATTAGAATAGACTCTTCCCAGCCAGCTTCCAGCTAGCAAAGTCAGTAGGGGAAGATGGATTAGCTTAATGACCAAGTGAGTCGTTTAACAAATGCAGTGATTCATTTAACAACTGTGACAAAAAGGACATTAAAAAAGGACATAAAGCTGAGTGTGACTCACTTAACAACCTTAACAACTGAACAATCACTTTGTTTGGCAATGGAAGTTCTGGTCCCAATCGTAAGCTGAGGACTACCTGTATTCAGGACCCATTAAAAAAATATCCACCATGAATCTTCCATGCACTTACCTGAGCACAAATTCTATTGACCTCAATGGGACTTGTGAGGAATCCACTGCAAGGGAAGTCTCAAATTTGAGCCCAACATGCAAGGGTGATTGGCTCCAAGATCTGCAAATTTATCCAGGGGCAAGTGAATAAAGAGATGCAATTTATGGCTGAATGACACCTTGATAGATTTGATTGAAAAGAAACATGGGTGTTGAAGGTAGATAGCTGAATATGTCACTATCCTCATTATTGTTTCAGAAGGGGGAGGGTCAAAGAAGCCATCTATGTCAAAATTGAATAGCCCTCTCTCAACAGAAAGGGAAGGATACGACATCATCCATCTCCAGTCTACAACACAGTCCTTTCAGCAGTTCCAAGAAGACTCCACACCTATTTGCACCACTCAGGTGATCTTAAGGATGCAGATAAACCTCCAAGTGGTCTCAATGACTCTCTAAAAGAAGGCAAATCCTTCCATTCTCCATCATCCGGTCAGCTCTGAAGAAGCTTCTTGGATGAGAAGCGAAACGTCTTCAAAGAAAAACTAAGTCCAGTTGCCTCGTGAAAAAGCACCTTTGGGACAACCATGACCTGGATGACTCTCCATACACATCCACAGGATTGTGTTTTGCTGTCCAAATTCAACAAAGTCATGAGAAGGTCTTTGGAGGATGCGGAGCCTAAGGGGAATATATATAGCCAACAACTTACCCATGCCTTTTAGACCCAGTAAGCATTAATGCATTTAATTCCTTCTAAGTCTTCTACATCCTTGCCAGGATATCTCAGGAAAGAAGAGCTTTAAATATCTGGTTCCATTTTCCAGATCTGGCACTGGATGCCCGTTTGAGGATCTAAGAATGTTCCACTTCATCCAGAGAAATCAAGTGGGACCCAAGAAGCAATTGCAGTGAGTCCCGTTGTGACTATAAAAACTGCATTTTCAAACCAAAACTTACCATCGTCTTCCCAGGATTAAGGAAAGGATTTGAGTTCCAGTGAAATTTAAACCCTTGTCCTCTTCTGCTTAGAAAGGAGCGGAGCTCAGCATATGAAATAACACAACAAAGCTTCTCCCCCCCCCCATCAGAATACAGTAAAATGTATTTATTGGTGGTCAAATGAAAGTTATATTTTGAAGGCATTTTCCAATTAAAACAAAGTTTGTAACAACCATCTCAGGAATGTGATGTTGCACACCCTACAATTAAAATGTTGCACGATGTAGTTGATTTAGCAAGCTTTCAAGAGTTTGTAGAACGGCATTCTGGGTTGTTCCCCCCAAAAGTCTTGTCACATCGTCCATCCTCTGTACTCTTCTCAATGTTAAGGGGATATAATATTGGCGAGACATGGATTTCTGATCAGCGGCTTGACTGCGGATTTTAATCCCAAGGGATTGGGTTCTCCTTGATATGCAAGCATAGCAAAAGTGAACTGGAATGAGAGAGAAAGACAGAAAAAAACAGAAAACACAACTGGTCAGTTGGGCATACAAGCGGCAGGAAAAAATGGCAAAAATGCAGTGTTCAGTACTCTGAATTCTTGTTAACACTTGCTCGCATTCCACAAAATACGATATAGTGTAGCTTGCTTAATGTTGCTCCTCAAGATTTTTTTTTTAAAAATAAGTGCCCATTTTTAAAAGATACAGAGAAGAAACCAGGACAGCCTCACCAAAGGACACGTAGGTGTGCATTTCAGAGAGATCTTTTTCTGGCAATGGGCCCTCATTCAGCATCTTTATCTTCCAAGCTCCTGAAAAGTGCTTTGCTGTCAGGACGGATTTTTTGATCTCTCTTTCAGCTGTGCAACATCCAGAATATGATCCTCTAATGGAAAAAGTATGCAGAAGAACCCAAACTCTTAACACTGGGTGCTTAAGATTGCTCTCATCAACGGACACACACCTATACCCAGGGCCTGAATATTTCTGCTGGAGAGCTGGTAATTGATTTTCAGTTCTGACTATTTTCACGACATTTGTTGCCCAGTACACTAAAACAAGGCTTTTCAACCAGTGGTACGAGTACCACCTGTGGTACATTGGCACCTGGCAGGTGGTACGCAACCATCCTAGAAAAGTGGTAGTGAGGGAGGGGAATGAGCTGAACTGGTGGCAGCACCACACAAGCCTGAGCGAGAGACGGCTGGAGCTGCAGGGCTGTCAGGGATCAGCGAAAGTGCCAGGATCAGCGCTTCTTCGGGACTGTCAGGGCTCAGTGGAAGCACCAAGATCAGCGTCAGGATCCAGCTGGAGCTCGGCGCTGATCCTGGCACTTCTGCTGAGCCCAGAAGAAGCACCAATCAGCTGGAATGTTGCAGCACCTCCAGGGTCTTGTGATTTACATTCAGATGCTTGGCAACTGATTCATATTTATGACGGTCACAGTGTCCCAGGGTCATGTGAAGTGACCAAAACCTGCTGCAACCACCCAGCAGACGGGGGGAATAAAAACCAAACACCCCCCACCCCACCCCCACTGCCAATCCTCAACAGAAATGCTCACAACAATGAAAAACTCAGACAGGAGGAAGAGTGCCGCTGGGTGGGCAGGCAGGTGTCTTGCTCGGCTGTAGCTTGGGGGGCACTTTTTCAGTGCCATTGTAACTTCGAACAGTCACTAAGCGATCTGTTGTAAGTGGAGGACTACCTGTACTTCACTTTTTTCCTTTTTTTTTTTTTTTTGGTCATCAAGTTTTTGACACTTTGCTAGGCGACTGGTGGTACTCAGATATTGCCATACCCTAAAAGTGGTACGATGGGTGAAAAGGTTGAAAAGCCTTGCACTAAAACATACAAAGAACAGTTACAGGAATTGGGTATGTCTAGTAGGTCTGTAACCGCCGCAAATATGAACCGGTTGAATGCTGATCGCATGATCGTGGGAAATGCTGCAAAGGTCGCAATCTCTGAAAAGTGGTCATAAGTCACTTTTTTCAGTGCTGTTGGGACTTTGAGCGGCCACTAAATGAACTGTTGCAAGTCAAGGACTACCTGTACTGAGAAATAATTCAGTGTGAGGCTCTACACTGGAAGTTTTTAAAACTTGGAACACTGGAAGTTTTTAAGAAGAGACTGGACAGCCATTTGTCCGAAATGGTATAGGGTTTCCTGCCTGAGCAGGGGGTTGGACTAGATGACCTTCAAGGTCCCTTCCAACTTTTATTATTATTATTATTATTATTATTATTATTATTATTATTATTATTATTATTATTATTATTATTATTATTATTATTATTATTATTA
>NW_015388162.1:0-19146 GCF_001527695.2 Protobothrops mucrosquamatus
TGCCAAGGAGCTGAGAGGCTGGAATTCTTCCCACGGAGATGAGCTTCCAGCTCAATGGGCCGTGATCTCATGAGTTGGCATCCTGACATTTTGCCGGTCCGTGGCTGGCATCTTCCAAGGCGCAATGCTCTGCTTTTGCTTTATTCTGTTTTGATTTTATGAAGTTGCACTCCATTTTGGCATAGGGCAACTGCTGAACATCAACGGTCAGTATATTTGTTTTTTCCAACTTGATGACCAGTCCAGATGGTTTCTCTGCCTCCTTGATCAGGGATTCTTCTTCGTCACTGGCAAAATCGGTAGTCTATTCCGCATAACGGAGGCCAAACTCACTGCCCATTTACGATGGCATCTAGTCTAGGACGGAAGAGCAGAGGGGACAGGAGGGAGTCCTGGTGTACCCAGGGCAAACTGGAAAGCCCCCTGGGGATAGTGGGAGCCGTCCCAGCCATCATCCCCGGGCCTTGCTTGGTCTGCTCGGAGCCCCTTTGACCTGGCCAGGGGCCTTGCGCTGCTTCCCCAGGAGGGCTGGGAGAGGGAGGGCGGCCTGGGCCGGTGGCCCCCTGCCCCCTTAAGACCTCCCCCCCCAGCCAGCCCACCTGCTTAGCAAAGAGCGCTTATGAAAGCCCTGCAGCAACACAGCTGAGTGTGGTTTTGTGGTTTGTGAAGGCGGCCCTCGTGGTGGAGCAGGCGGCCTTGGGGGGTCCTGGGAGTGAGGAGCAGCAGAGGCCCTGGGGAGGGAGTGAAAGCAAACTGGGACCCCCCCCCACAAGGGTCTGCTGGGGTGTGGGATGCCTAAAGGCCAGGGGGCTGGTTTGGGCCTTCTGAGGTGAGGGGGCCCACGGAATTGGGTATGTGACAAGGGCCAAGTGGTGGGGTGGGCCTGGCTGGGTTACCTAGTAGGTGGGAATCGGCCTTCTCTTGACCAAGACCTTCAGGGCTGGAGTGTACAAAGGCACCCCACGAGTTGTGGATGTTGTCTCTGGTGCCGTGTGTGCAGTGCTGCAGCACAGTGTGTGGTGTCTGCTGCTCTGGGGGCATTTGGCAGTTCTGCAACCATTTTATCCAGTCCTGGCTTTGATGCCATTTCAGGCGACAGCTGACAGCCGAGGGCGTGGAGGGGGAGGGGTCTGGTCTCCAGACTGGGGGCATTTACAGGATAGGGGCAAAAAAGCTTCCCGTGTTTGCTAAGGGTTGTAGCTCGGGGACGGCCACCCCATGGAAGCTTCTGGGTGGGCAGAGCTGTTGGAGAGCGCCGGGGGGGGGGGGGGAATCCTTGTCTGGAGAGAGGCCAGCTGGTCAAGAGCCCGACGGGGTCTTTGGGGCGAGAGTGGCTTTGGGGGACCTCTCAGGGGCACAAATGGGGGTCAGCCCCCCCCTCCTCCCCGTAATAGACGCGGCTGGCTAAAGGAGCCCCTGAACCGCCGCGGTGTCGCCAGGCGGCCTTTCCGTGGAGCGCGCGAGGCCGTCGGGGGCGCCGGGGGAGACTCGGTCCCGCTTCAGCCACGGCCGGGAACGGGGACCGCCCGTTAGAATCCCGCTCTCCCGGTCCGGAGGTCCCGGCGTGGGGCTCCCCTGCGGGAGGGCGGCTGGGGCGGGGCCCGAGGGTCTTTTGGCGGGGGGGGGCATGCGGGCGAGCCCAGCGACCTGCTCCGGGGAGGCTGCTGGGGCGGCCGCGGAGAGGAGGAGGCCCTGAGCGAGGGGAGCCCCGTCCCGGCGGAACCCCCGGTGCCGCGCCCTCCCGATCTGTTGCCATCGCGAGGGGGGAGGGGAAGCTGCGTGCGGGGGAGAGTTTAGCTGCTGACGTCACCGTTCCCGCCCCCTCCGTGCCCGGCCTGGGAGGAGGGGGAAGCCGCCGCCGCCGCCGCCGCCGCCGTTCCTGCGCACCCTGAGCGCTGCGGGGCCCCGGAGGCGACGGTGAGTCAGCAGCCCCGGGAAGGGAGGCGAGGGCGGCGCGGGGAGTCCCGTCGCGGGGGCTGCTCCCGGCAGGCCTGGCCTCGGGGCGAGGGGCTTCCTGGCAGGGCGGGTGTCGCTCGCTCTCCGGCCAGCCCAAGGCCGCGTCCCGCCTGCCTGGCACCGGGAGCGGCTGTGGGTCCGGCGTAGCCCCCGGGAGGGTCCCGTGGGCGGCTGGCCACCCGGCCGAGGGGAGGCCTCGTTTCGGGCGGCTTCGGCGCCGCTCCCGCAGAGGCCCGGCCGCATCCCCGGCTGCAGCGGCTCCCCAGCCGCGCATCCCCGGAGCCGCCGCCTGGCCTGTCCGGCTCTGCCCGGGGCGCCGGTCGGATGTCCCGCCCGCCGTTCGGGGTGGCGGGGGCGCTGCCGGCCCCTCCGCTGGCTCTGCGCATTTGGCGGCGCGCGGGGGCCGGGGCCGGTGCCAAAGCGCGACTGGGGCAGCTGTCCATCATCTCTGCCGGGCGGGCGGGCGGAGCAGGCGGGGCGCCGGCCGGGTTTCTCCCGGGGTTCGGGGGTGGCAGAGTCGAGCGTGGAGCCCGGCCCCGGCTCCTCCCCGCGGGCTTCGGAGCTCTGACGGGGGCCGCGGCCGGCGCTGGACCCCCGGAGGAGCTGATTCTCTGGGCGGGCGGCGCTGCGCCGTTTGCCCTGGCGAGGGAGGCCCCGCGAGCGGGCGCGGAACTGGCGGCCCCCGAAGCTCCCCCTGGTCCGACTGAGCGGCTGGCCCGAGGCTTGGGGAGGCGGCTTCTCCTCCGAGGCTCCGTGACAGTTTTGCCCCCTCCGGGTTCCGTTTCCTCATTTTGTTGCTTTCCATCTGCACCGGGTGGGGGGCGCGGCTCTGAGAGGGAGGCAGCCCAGCCGCTGCCGAGATGACCCCCTGCATTTGGGCCCTGGAGCTGCCTGGCCCCCGGTGCCCCCCCAAACACCCTCTGGACTCCGAGTGAGGTCCCCAGACCGTTCCCTGAGCCAGGAGCGCTGGCTGGACTGGGATGATTTATTTCTTTAGAGCAGTTAGTTATACAGCCACCCGTTTTAAAGCCAACTCTCTAAAAATTAAAAGGCATATAAAGTCATTTTAAAATATATAAAACGCAACGAGGTAAAACAACAAGAACCTGGCACCAATCCAACTTAACTTGCTATCACAGTGTTTCTCAACCTTGACCATTTTAAGGCATGTGGACTTCAACTCCCAGAATTCCACAGCCAGCATTGCTGGCTGTGGAATTCTGGGAGTTGAAGTCCACATGCCTTAAAATGGTCAAGGTTGAGAAACACTGTGCTATCATGTAATCTCGCAAGGAAAAAGCCTGGTTTGTGACACCCCAAGAAAGACTAAAGGACTAGGGAGGGGGCTGCTGAACGTCAGGGAGGTGGGGCTGACCCCCCATTAGAGGATGGTTGGGGGGGGAAGGGACCAGGAGCGTGCCCATTCTCTCTCCCCAGGTAGGAGGGGTAGAGCTCCTTAGGAAAAAAGGTGATCCAGCAGACAACCTGGCCCTGCGCCAAATGTGGCCCTTAAGGGGACGAGCAGCGCCTTGACCTGCACCTAGAAAGGGACTGGGAGCCAGTGCAGCTGCCGCCAGAGAGCTGGCACTACCCTGTGATTGTGTGGGTGCTGCTGCCGCATTCTGGACCGACTAAAGTTTTCGGGTGGTCTTCAAGGGCAGCCCCATGAGGAGATAATCGCAGTAATCCAGATGAGGGCAGGTGAGCAGGCATGAGTGACCATGAGCAAGGCCTCCTGGTCCAGGAAGGGGTTGCAAGTGCCCCCCCAGACAGATCGATGCAAAGGCCTCCCCAGCCATGTCTTCCCTTTCAGAAGTAGCCCTGAGTCCAGGAGGACCCCCCCCCCCAAATTGCACATCAGCCCAGCCCAGGGAAGCATCACCAGGGCCTGGACAGTGTGGTGGTGGGGGGAATAAAATCCCACAGCCACTTTGTCTTGTCAGGACTGAGTGGGAGCCGGTTCCTCCCCAGCCAGACCCTCGGCCATCACCGCCAGGGCATCCCCTGTCCATCCAGGGAGGAGATGCACAAGTGGGATTCATGGCCTATGGTGACACCAGGCCCCACTGGACAGCTGCCTCCCCAGGGGTCTCGCGTTGGAAAGGAGAGGTGCAGGGCCCCGGGGCCCCACCCTGCCCTCCTACCAGCCCCGACCAGAGCCCATCATGGAGGAAGGAGGAGAACCTCCGGGCCTCCCCCTGCCAACCCTGAAGCTGGCCCAGAAGGACGCCAGGGTGGATGGTACGGAAAGCCGCCAAGAGGACGGAAGGCTCGGCCTGTCTCCAGTGCTGTGCCCTGCCTGAACCCCGACCGAGAAGGGTCCGGACACCTGGCTTCATGCGGGGCCCTCTGGAGCCGTGTGCCAGCCACCCTCTCTCCCCTCAAAAGGGTTCGGGGTGGGAGGCTGGACGAATGTCGTCCAATACTGCGGGTCCAAGGGTGGGCTCTTGAGAAGGGGGCGCACCCTTTTGGAGCATAAAGTTGCAAAGCACCCAGAATTGCAGAATCAGGCAACGTATGAATTTATTCAGATGAAGAAATAAAAGGGCTGGAGCCTCTGAAACTGTAAAAATTTCCACATTCCAGTTTATTTTTTTTTAATCTTTGCAACTTTTGTGAGATGCCCAATTGCATGCCACCTCACAACATCCAGACAGCACAGATTTTTGAAAGGGACGAGCCCGTCCACTAGGCAGGCCTACCCTGCCTGATTGAGGCTGGTGAAATGGAAAGGCTGGGGCCACTCAGGCTGCACCCCTGGACCCCCCCCGGACCTCGGCCCCTGCTGAGCTCCAGGCAATGGCTTGCTCCTGATTGGGAGAAGGGGGGGGGTTAGCAGGGCCAGGGCCCCCCTCTTGCTGTTCGCTCTGGATTGATGGGGGTGTGGAGGCTGGGGAGCAAAGGCCAAAGGCCGTGAAGGGAAACCCTTGCTGATGGGAGGGGGCAGGCTGGCATTTGGGCACAATGCCAGCCTTCCCCTGGGAGTGCCATGATTCTCTGGCCACATGGCACTTCCTGCTTCTTGGACTGGAGCCTCTTCCCCCCCTCCCAAAGAGCCAGTCGAGGCCCCCCCCCGAAGCCTGTCCAGCGAGAATAACAGTTTGCTGGGCACCATGGCAACGGAGCCCATAATAGAACACAGTGGTGGCAGCCTTGGGGAGCTGCTCCTGCCAGGCAGGGGGGCGCTGGAGGTGGTTCTGGCCTTGCTAGGCCAGGCTGTCTGAGGGCGTCCTGGGCCCTGAAGGTGGGCTGGGCTGGGTGCTCTGGAGAAGGAGGGGAGGCTGGCAAAGGGTACCGGGGGCTGCGGCCTGTCGGCACAGTTGCAATGGGCCTGGAGTCTGGAATGGGCTGGGATTAATGGGGGACAGGTAACTGGGAACCTTCCGGGGACCCTCCTCCTGGGCACGGAGCCCCTCCAGCCCTTGGCAGCCCCAACTGAGAGTGCCGTGGCTTATGGGCTTAGATCACCTCAGGTCAGGGGCCAGTCTCCTCTTCTGGTGAAGTGGTGGGGGCTCAGCTCTGCCTCTCCTGAAGACGCCTGTCCAGGAGTCCAAGTGGGCCTTCGGAAGGCCCCCGAGACCCCCCCCAGGGGAGATGCCCATGAGCAGCAGGGGGGGTGAGGAAACTCCCCACGGCTGCTGCTCGGTTGGCGTGGCAGCTCCAGCTGACCTCATAGAAAGCCAAGCAGGGCCAGATCCGGTCAGCGCCTGGATGGGGTCCCAAAGCCACGAGGTCCCAAAGGGTCCCAGGCAAAGGAAGGGCCACCGGTTGAGCACCCTTGCCCTCGATACTCGGGTGTTACGGCCTCCAGGAGCCAAGCAGGGCTTGAGGGGGGCTCTGCCAATAGCCGAGGCGGGAGCCGATCCAAGCTGGCATCGGTCACTCGGGGAGCCCCACATGACAGACCACAAAGAGGGGCAGAGAATACCCGCCGGGGGGGTGTCTTCCTGCTGCTGTTGCAGCTGCTCCTGCTGGGAAGGAGACCTTGCGACCTTTAGTCAAAAACTGCTGCCACTGTAGGAGAATCTGCTAACCCTGGTTAATCCTGGTTAATCTAAAGGAGCCCCCCAAATCTCAGGGCTGCTGGCTAAAAGAGGGCAGATAAAGCTGAAGGGAGGCCCAGGGCCACTTCCTGGGAAGAGCACACACACACACACACACACACACACACACACAGAGATAAACCATGTCTGCCTTAACCAGAGCTGGAAAAAAGTTGATGAGTTAATCCCTCTGTGACCTTCAAAGGCTTTAATGCCATAAATTAAAATTTCTTGCTAAATTGCTTTGGCCATCCCTCCTGCTCCATCTTCCGTTAGAGAGCCATCCGGTTCTGTTCTCTTGGGGGGAGGGGGGGTTAATATTGGCCACCGGCTGCGCTGAAGACCACAGTGTCAGGATAGGGGAGGGGAGGTCCCCAGGTGGGATACCATGGGGGGGGAGAATGCCCTCCTCCCCCCCCCCCAGGGAAGGATGAGCTGCTCAGCTAGAATGCCCAGCCTTGGCCTGGGGGGAGCCTTGGAAGGGGATACCCCTGTGAATGCCCTCAGAAGTGGTGTGTGTGTGGGGGGGTCCTCCCAAACTCCTCCCCCTCTCCCTACCTTTGCTCCCAGCAGGTGGCTGGGCACTGGGGGTGAGAGGGCACTGATGGGTTGGTGGGATGTGGTGGATGACGAGAGGGAACCCCAGGATCTCTTTAGGGCATCCCAGTTGGTCAGGAAGCCTGTTTGGGCAGGGGGGGGATTTTTTGGGAAGGGGGATTGTCAGGACAAGGAAGGACTGTAACAGATGCTGCCACGTCCTCACCTGCCTCCCTCTCCCCCCCCTGCAGCTCCCAGCATCACCACCATGTCGCACGAGAAGAGCTTCCTGGTGTCGGGGGACCCCTATGCAGGCCCGCAGCCTCCGATGCCCCCCGGCTACGTCCAAGCTCCGTATCCAGTCCAAGCTCCCCACCCACAGGGTCAGTTCCAGCCTTCACCTTATGGCCAGACTGGCTATCCTCCGAGCCCCTACCCGGTTGCTCCCTACCCCCAAGCCGCGCCCTACGGACCTTATCCACAAGCTGCGTACCCTCAAGGGCCTTACCCACAGGCTCCCTACGCGCAGCCGCATCCTGGAGCACCTATGAGCGCACCTGGTAAGTTGTGCCCTGGTGGGCAGCGGGGAGGGGTGAATTTCCTGGGCACGGGGCCCTCTGCAAAGCCCCAGTGGCTCTGCCCCCCCCCATCCTGGGCCATGGAGGGAGTCCTAAGGCATCCACTGGCTGTGAGCAGCCTCCTCGGGGGGGGGGGGGCAGGGGTGTCACATCTCCTGAATTCTGACTGGGTGGAAGGGGGCACCCTCTGTGTGACTCGGGGAGCAGGCGCCCACTTGCACCAGGCCTGCTCTCCGGACGACGGGCTGTCCAGGGTCCGTACAGAGAGTCACTCAGTCCATCTGCATTGCTGCTTCTGCACAGACCCGATGCAGAACAACTACCACGAGGACGGTCCACCTTCTTACTACGACAACGATGGCTTCACCCCCAGCAACTGGGGTGACAAGAACATCCGGCAGGCTTTCATTCGCAAGGTCAGCAAGATGGTCACTGCAGGGCTGGTTGAGCTGTGGCCAGCATGCTGCTGGTTGGGTGAGAGGCTGACCCTTTGATTGCTGCCACCCTGCCCAGAGCCAGGCTGCAAGTGGTCAGAGGCCTCTCTGGTCAGAGCTAGTGTCCCTTCCTTGGAGGCCCCACCAGAGGGGAGGCTCAGCTTAGGGGGCCTAAGACTCTCTGCTTGGGATGAGCTCCTTGCCCACTCCTTGCAAGAAGAAGGGAATGGTTCTTCGGCCAGAAGGGGGGAGGACCCTACCTGAACACAATGGACCTTCCTCCATAGACCTTCTGGTCGTCTCTTGCAGAAAAAGGACACAGTGTAGAGGGGAGGATCTCCAGAACTTTCTTAGGACAGGACGAAGCAGGGTCTCCATGCTCTTTCTCCACTTTGAGGGAAGGGCTTCCACCGGTGGACTTCCCACGCTGCCCAAGAAAGGGTTGGGCAGACTCTTGGGTGAAGCTGAGCTAGATGGGGTCCCCGCTGAATCTCCTGTGAGCAGCTCAGCTTACGTGGAAGAGAGTCGGGTGCCTCTTGTAGGAAAGTCCAGGCAGGGGAGAGGACTGCTCCCCCCTCCTTGGTCAGCTGGATCGCTCCCTCTCCTGGTGCCCCAGAGGACTGCCCTGCAGGAGCACTTTGCACCACTGGTGACCAGGCTGAGCTGCTCCCCTTGTACCCGCAGGTTTTCCTGGTGCTGACCATCCAGCTCTCTGTGACCTTCTCCTTTGTGGCCATCTTCACCTTTGTGAAGGACGTGAAGGGCTTTGTGCGCAAGAATGTCTGGACGTACTACGTCTCCTATGCGGTTTTCTTCATCTCCCTCATCGTCCTGAGCTGCTGTGGGGATTTCCGGCGGAAGCACCCATGGAACCTCATCGCCCTGGTAGAAGAGATTGGGGATGCTCTCCACGAGGGCTTGGAGGGTCTAGCTGGCTCTCGGGAGAAGCCCCCCAAGGGAGGGAGGAGGCCCCCCTCCAAGCCCTGGTGGAGGCACTAACACCCTCCTTTCCCCCGACAGTCCATCCTGACGTTGAGTCTCTCCTACATGGTGGGCATGATTGCCAGTTTCTACAACACGGACGCTGTCATCATGGCCGTGGGCATCACGACTGCCGTGTGCTTCACCGTCGTCATCTTCTCCTTGCAGGTGGGGGCCCTCTGCTTCCTCCGGGATGGGGGAATTGGGCCACGTGGCGTCCAGATACAAGTCAGGGTCACCTTCCCATGTTTGCAGGGGGGATTGGGGAGCACTCGCTTGCCTTGGACCCCAGAATTTCCCATGCCCATTGGCGGTGCTGCTCTTGGGAATGAAGGGCCCAAGAGCGAGATTCCTGGTGAGGCCACCGTGCCTGCGCCAGATGAGTCCAGGATTCCCATATCCCTGGGCGTGTCACCCGTTTGGTCCCTTAGAGCAGAGCCTCTGCATTCTGCAACGTGTGTGAGTGGGGTCAGTCTGGGAAAGCAGCCCGGATGCCAAACCTCTTGAACTTGCCCTGTGGCTCCCTCCCCTCCTGCAGACCAAGTACGACTTCACCTCCTGCCGCGGCGTGCTGATCGTCTGCCTGATGGTCCTGTTCATCTTCGCCATCCTTTGCATCTTCATCCGGAACCGCATCCTGGAGATCGTCTACGCGTCCCTTGGGGCCCTGCTCTTCACCTGCGTGAGTGTCTGCGGCACCTTGGGAAGAGGGGGGGTCTCTTGTCTCGTGGAGTAGCGGGGGCTGCTCTGCAGGAGGTTTAGAGTAGGGAAAGGCCTGAGGGCTGGCGGAAGACACCCCCCCCAGTCGGCCATCCATTGGAGCTGCTGGGAACTAACTCAGCCACGTCTTTGTTGCAGTTCTTGGCGGTGGACACACAGCTGATCCTGGGGAACAAGCAGCTGGCTATCAGCCAGGAGGAGTACATCTTTGCGGCCCTCAACCTCTACACGGACATTATCAACATCTTCCTGTACATCTTGGCCATCATTGGCCGTGCCAAGGAGTAGGCCACCTCCAGCCCTTTCCTCCCTCACAGTCCCCTCCCCTCCCCAGTTTTGTTCTCTTTTCCCTACGGGCTTGGTTGGTGTGCTGGGGTCGGGGTCCTTATGCTTCCAGGGAAGGCGGCACCGCAAGGTGGCTGCAGTGGGCGCTTGCCTTTGGCCTGCCTGCCCGGAGAGAGGAAGAGAAGGGATTCACGCCCTGCATCTCTTGGGTGACCCCGAGTTGAGGAAGGGGTGTAAATATGCTGCTGCTCTTGTCCACTGCGTTTTGCTCTAGAAATGCCCGTTTCATTTTGGAAACTGTCCTGCTCCTCCTGAGCCCAGGAGCGCCCGCTGAGTCCCTCCGATGCCCATCCTGGCCTTCCTTCCCTTGCTTGCTGGGCATGACCTTCCCCACCGGCTCCCCCTGGCCGTCTTGGGCAGAGTGTTTCACCCTGGGGGGGGGAGGCTGTGGGTGTTGGGCAGCAAAGGGGGGCTTGGTCGGCCCTGAGGGTGTGCAGCTCAAAATCTCTCTCGGCACCTCCACGTTGGGGTCTGCCGAGACCTTTTAACTGGGATGTTGATGTTACTTGGGGACACTTTCTTCTCCTTCCTTCCCCTCCCCCACGTGGCTGGCTTGGGGGGGCTTGAAATGCTGCATGCTGAGCCATTGCCACTCTGCCCCCTAGGCCAGCCTCTGCACTAAGCTGTATAAATAGCAGTCTAATAAAAGTCAGAATATGCCCACAGCAAAGTCTTCGTTTGTCTGCATCCAGCCAGAATGGAGAGGAAGGGGCCTTTCCTGGGCTAGGGGCAATGTCTACCTGATCTTGTGAAAGGTGTCCTTTGAATGAGCTGCACAGGAGGCTCCAAGGAGGGATGGGGGGGGGGTGAATGTGTGTGCTGCAGGAGCCTTCCAGAGCACCGGTCTCCAACCTTTCCAGCAGCTCCATTTGTACGAGTGGTGGGTGTGCACGTAGTTTACACAAATGGAGTTGTGTGCGCTTGCCCTCTGTGCACACACGTGGAGCTGTACGTGCGTGCACGCTTGCACACTGCCTCTACAGCACAGTTCTGAACAGGCTGTGGCCCCGTCGTGGGCTGTATCCCAGGGATATCCACAGCATCTGAGCCACACAGAGACTTTGGCGATTTAGTTCCAGCCCATAGATATATTTCGGGGGGAGGTGTAATTTTTTTCAAAAATAATACATGCCATTAAGCTTTGTTGAACAAATCCTGTAAGTGATTGTGAAACGGAGAAAGAAAGGAAAGAGGGAAAGAATGATATTCTTGGCTGGTTTCATTTGTCATGACACAGTCTGAATAAATCTGTGCTTTATCCATAAAAAAAGTCTATGCAGTTTGCACCAGACGGGCATAGAAATTGGGGATGAAGCGAAAAACGCCATCCAGGACAGGATACGGTGCTATTTGTTCACCTCAGCAACCAGGTTTCCATGTCTCTCCAGAAGCACAGTAAGGGGTGGGGGTGCATGGGGTATCAGGGAAGGGAGCATCTTTGGCAGGGAAACATGTTATGTCCTTCCCGTCAGTTCATCCACCTCTGAGCCCCACCTTGCACTATCACCTGTGGCTCCCCAAAGCTGTTTGCATGTGGCAACAACCACATCCTGGGTAACAGCTTTGACCCCCTGGCTGAACCAGGGGAGGGTGGCTGATGGGCCTTAAACCCTCGCTGAAGCACATGAAGACTGACTAGTGGCCTGAGTGGGTGGGACCATTGGAAGGCCCAACGGCCTCCTCCGCTCAAGGCCACGAAGGCGGCCTCTGCAAGTGCCTGGAGCGTGAAGAGCAGGACAAGGCAGAGAAGATGCTCACCCACCCGCTGCACTGAGTCCCACCTCTGCTTCTCTCGACTCAACCTTGCCCCCCGGTTAGATGGAAGAAAATGAGCCTGATGCTGCGCAATTCTCACTTAAATCCAAATGGCAAGTTCCGTGATGGCCAGGGTGCTGCGTGGTGGAGAATCCGCTAAGGCAGTCACCAATGGTGCTACCAGGGCCTTCTGCTGGCACTCACCCTCTTCAGCACGATGTTCACTGCCAGGCTGTACGATGTCTTTCAGAATGCAGTGCTGGAATCGGCCTCAAGCACAAAGTGGGTGGGAAGCTCTGCCCCTTAAGGAGACCTCAAGCTTTCGCCAAAGCGAAGGAAACTCTTCTGAGGGGTTTCCTCTTAGCTGATGACCATGTCCTGGTTGCTGGCTCAGGGCCAGAGATACATGTCAGGCTGGACAAATTCTCTATGGCTTGTTACATCCTTGGAGTCACCATCAGTATTTGAAAGTCTGTAGTCGTGCACCAGCCTGCTCCTCCTGCATCGTATGCAGAATCCAAAATCGCAATCAAAAGGCAGAAACGAGCAGCAGTGGACCAGTTCACTTAGGCAGCATCTGTCATGCCTCCGTCCGAGCCTGACTCTGAGGACAACATGAAGTTCCCTGTTGAGGCCCAGGAGGGGGTGTCTGTGGCTTCGGAGGACTGTGGGGAGGAACAGGCTGAAGCAGGCCAGGGCCCTTCAAGTTTGGAACAGGGAAGGCAGAGCTCAGGTGAGGGGAGGGGGGCCCCTCTCCACCAGATCCCAGAGCAAGGAGAGCAGAGAGGAGGAGGGAACAACGGAGGCAGGCTCACTTGCTCGGGAGGAGAGCGTCACACCCTACTTTACAAGGCACACCTGGGGAGTAGGCATTTAAGGAGACGCTGTGGGGTGGGGCATTTGCCGGGAACAAACGTGAACTCTTGTGATGTGAGCTCTTGTACCTGGACTTTGTATCTTGGATCAAGTTTGTTTCCTGCTGAGTTTTCCTTGCTGTCTTCAGTTTTGCAGTTTGCAGATTACAGGCAAGCTGGGCGTTGAAAAGATCATACTTTGTTATCTGTTTTACTTTAAAGAACTGTTGAACTCAGTTGACTGTTGGGTGAACGTTGGCAGTGCTTACAAAGACAATTATTCTGACCAGCTAATTGCTTTGCCTCCGTTCGGGGCCCTGGGTCATCACAGCATCTCTCCAGTGACTACCAGTACAGATGTCCACTGCAAAAGAGCAAAGGCGAGTCCTGCTTCCAATAGAATCACACCCCACTGTGGGAACATCAAGAAATTAGACCAGCAACAAAAACTGAAGGTCTACAGAGGCCTTCTACCCTTCTTAGTGCTTGTGAAATGTGTGTATTGAAGGACAGCTCAAGCATTTATGTGGGACTTGCCTTTGGAGAGTGTTGGGCACCGGATGGGCAGATAAGGTTCCAGACATTGATGTGCTAGAGCAGATCTGCCCTCAGTCCACATCGACAGATAGCAGAATAACTGTAAGGACCCACCTCAGTCAACCACCCAAGGAAGCAGATCTCTTGAAACAGGCATTGTCTCAAAAGGAACTTTTATTAGGGGTCAGTGACAGTAGGGAAGTCAAGGCGAGATCTGGGGAAAATCCCGTTTAAACACTATAGTTAAACCAGCAATATTCCTCCTCCCACCAGAGTCATAATGTCCATTTGAAGTCCAGCCAATCCACAGGTGGCACGATGTGCGGGTAACTGGCACAGTTGGTGCACATCTCAAGGTCTTCTCCAGTTTCCTTTTATCCACAACCATCTCCCTGATAAGGGAGACACATTCCTTTCTCAAGTGGATAGAGGCAGGAGAGGAAAAGTAGAAAACAAAAGTAAATATCTCCCTCCCCCCAGTAGAATTGCAGGCCCCAAAACAAGAGCACAAGAATACATATGCAAGGAAGAGAATAAGGATTTGGGGACCTGACAATACAGAGTTGGAAGAGACCTTGGGGGTCATCTAGTCCAGGGCTTTTCAACCTTTTCACCCATTGTACCACTTTTAGGATATGGCAATATCCGAGTACCACCAGTCGCCTAGGAAGGTGTCAAAAACTTGATGACCAAAAAAAAAGGAAAAAAGTGATAAAGTACAGGTAGTCCTTGACTTACAACAGTTCGCTTAGTGACTGTTCGAAGTTACAATGGCACTGAAAAAAGTGCCCCCCAAGCCACAGCCGAGCAAGACGCCTGCCTGCCCACCCGGCAGCGCTCTTCCTCCTGTCTGAGGCTTTCATTGTTGTGAGCATTTCTGTTGAGGATTGGCAGTGGGGGTGGGGTGGGGGGGTGTTTGGTTTTTATTCCCCCATCTGCTGGGTGTTTGCAGCAGGTTTTGGTCACTTCACATGACCCTGGGACACTGTGACCGTCATAAATATGAAACAGTTGCGAAGCATCTGAATCACAAGACCCTGGGGATGCTGCAACATTCCAGCTGATCGGCGCTTCTGGGCTCAGCAGAAGCGCCAGGATCAGCGCCGAGCTCCAGCTGGAGCCTGGCGCTGATCCTGGTGCTTCCACTGAGTCCTGACAACCCCGAAGAAGAGCTGATCCTGGTGCTTCCACTGAGCCCTGTCAGCCCTGCAGCTCCAGCTGTCTCTCGCTCAGGCTTGTGTGGTACTGCCACCGGTTCAGCTCATTCCCCTCCCCCGCTACCACTTTTCTAGGATGGTCGCGTACCATCTGCCAGGTGCCCATGTACCACAGGTGGTACCCGTACTACTGGTTGAAAAGGCCTGTTCTAGTCCAACCCCCTGCTCAAGCAGGAGACCCTGTACCTTTCCAGACAAATGGGTGTCTAATTTCTTCTTTAAAACCTGCAGGGATGGAGCACCCACCGTTTCTGGAGGGAAGCTGTTCCACTGATCAATTGTCCTTGCTGACATGATGTTCCTTAGTTCCAGAGTGCTTCTCTCCTTGCTTAGCTTCCGTTCGTTTCTTGTCCTGCCTTCAGGTGCTTTGGAGAAGAGGTTGAGCCCCCCCCCTCTCTATGGCAGCCCCTCAAATATTGGAAAACAGCTATCATGTCACCCTAGTCTTCTTTTTCTTTAGACTAGACCAGGAGTAGGCTGGCTGGCTCAGAAATTCTGGGAGTTGAAGTCCACGAGTCATAAAAGAGCCAAGGTTGCCTACCCCTGATCTAGGCATACCCAATTCCTGCAACTGTTTTTCATATCTTTTAGCCTCTGAACTTCTTTAGACTGGGGGGGGGCAGACAATGCCATCTGTGTGCCAAACAAGCACATCCCCGAGCACCTTCTAGAGGAGCTTGGTTGGAAAATGGTCGTGGGGAAGGCAGGTGAAACATTGCAAAGATATATTAAAGGCCTTCTGGAACTCGCTGGACATGGGTACGATCGCCGGGGAAACACGGGCACAAAAACGCTCTGCCTGGAGTTGCCCCATCCATGAAGGCTGTCAAACTGATGAAGTAAAAGATCTGTTGCAGAAGCACAAGCTGTGCAAGCCCGGAGCCATCGGTGCCACCACTGTAGGGTCTGCCCGTTTGCCCAAGGTGTGTGCCAGGATGTTCCCTGCCTGACTTGGCCTGGCCAGTCCTCTTCCAACACACCACCGGCAGTTTTAACGTGGCTAATGCGATGGATGAACAACGTGCGTGGAGGGAGATCTGAGGATCATCTGCTGCGAAGAGGCGGGGTGTCTTTACATTAATTTCTAAGAGCCCCCAAAGAATGAAGGTGGGATGCCCACCTGTGAAGAAACGCCTGTCGAGCTATGAAATGGATCCCCTCATTGGCAGCTCGCCCGATCTGGCAGCACTTGGCAGAGAAGAAGCTGAGGGGGCAAAGTTGCTGGCAGGCTCCTTCCCCTCCCCCAAATATTGTTCGCCTTCCCCCTTCCCCAGCCAAATGGTGGGGCTTCGCTGCACCTGTTGGGGACTCCGTGGCTGTGGAGAGGTGCTGGGTGTGTGAGACGCACATTCATCCATGGCCTTGTCCCTTCACCACTGCCTGGCCGCAGAGCCTCCAGCAAGAGCAGAGGCCACTCTCTCCACAACTGGCACTTCCGGTCTTCTCTGAGCTGGGAAAGGGGCACCGTTTTCTCTTCCAGGCGAAGCTCTGTGGACCCTCCCCTGAGTCTCCTCTGGTGGAACTCAACTTGCACGGCTTCCGTGAGGCTCCATGCAACAAGACCCAGCTCCCCAACCCACCCATGGGACACAAGGGGGCTTTTCTCCAGCCCACAGCCGTGGGGCAGCAAGGCGGACGCTGCTTAGTTTTCAGAGCACCGACAGCTGGCCAGGTGAGGGTGGAGGTCTGTTCCCCAAGTGTGTGGGTTGGTTTCCGAACGTTTCATTACCAGGCCAGGCAACCTCTTCAGCTGCATGGAAGGTGTCACCTAGCCTGGTAACAAAACATCTGGAAAACAACCCACAAGCTCGGAGAACAGACCTCCACCCTCATCCTCCACCCAAGCCACAGATATTCGCCCCCAGTTGACCAAATGCTGACCACATAACTGGACCTTCTTTCTCCACTGGCCAACAAGTGAACTTTTTGAAATATCACTTCTGAAAGGGGGGGCAGAGGGAGGAGGAGGAGGAAGGGGAAGAAGGCTTCTTGTCCAGAGGAAGCCTAAATATGATAATGGGCAAGTCACGGATGGCCCAGAATGTTTGGCTGCTTACTGAAGGCCCCCAGGGCCGTCCAGGTGCCCTGCCGGAGGTGTGCATCTCGTCTCTGGACCAGTCCGAGTGAGACCCAGTGGACCCAAAGGGACAGGAGTCCCTTTAGCCGTTTTCAACCAAGCTCCTGCATGAAGCCAGCCTGTCTGCATTTTAAATAAAGCTTTGAAGTAGTACAGTCTCGATGGCCTGGGTTGCGCCTGTGTAGGGCAGTTCGTGGGCCGTGAGCAGCATCTGCATTCTGGGCTTTGCCCCTCGCAATCGGGCCACTGTCGTAAGGGAGCCGGCCAGAAGGGCCTCCCCCGGGGCCGGGCTCAGCACCCACCTGCCTCTTTCTAGGGCACCAAACTTCGCCTCTTGCCAGAAGGGGCAGAGACCCTCGTCAGCAGGCTGGCAGGCCGGAGGAAGAGGTCAGTGTTCCTCACCCTCATGGCCAACCCCATAATAATAATAACAGTAACAACAACAACAACAACAACAACAACAACAATAATAATAATAGAGTTGGAAAGGATCTTGGAGGTCTTCTAGTCCAGGGCTTTTCAAACTTTTCACCAATTGTACCACTTTTAGGATGTGGCAATATTCGAGTACCACCTTGCAAGGTGTCAAAAAGTTGATGACCAAAAAAAAACCCCTATTCAAAGTTGCAATTGCACTGAAATGACTTATGACCATTTTTCACACTTATGACCATTGACTCCACCTCCTCCCAAGGCTGCTTCTTTTTCTCTCTCTCTCCCTCTCCCACCCAAACTGCCTCCTTTTATAACCTCTCCTGTCTCCGCCCCCCTCCTCCTTTCTCATGGGGGAGGGTGAGCCAGAAGTGAGCCTGGGGCCTTTGCCTCGCCCCAGCCACTCTGCAGCTCCAGAGGACTCTCTCACAGTAAGTCCTTGCCTGCGTTGGCTCTTTCCCTCCCCCACTACACTTGGCTAGGCAGGGCTGCGTACCATCTGCCACTCGTTAATGTACCACAAGTGGTACGCGTACCACCCGTTGAAAAGCCCTGTTCTAGTCCAACCCCCTGCTCAGGCAGGAACCCCTATACCGTTTCCCCCCAGAAGCCCCCCTCCTCTTCATTGTGGGAGCAGCTGGCTAGAACCAGGCACCACCCTTGGGCCGGCAAGGGTCCCTCCTGGCTGGGTCAGGGCCCTCCAGGCCCTCCCAGCAGCTCCTTTCTCCTCTGGAGCAGAGCCCAGCGCCCCCCCTCACCTTCCAGTTCCTTCCCTCCCCCACCTGGCCGCATCACAAAGGCTGCCTGGGTCACTGACAGCTGTCCAAGCTGCCACCTACCAGCCCAGCAGTGGACAGGAGAGGGGAGCTCTTGGCAGCTGGGGCTCCCACATGGCCCTCTGAATGTCATTCTTTTGGGGCACCCTGAGGCAGCAGAGTCTCCCCACTTCACAGCACTTTTAAGGGGATGGCTATCTTCACCCGCTATGAGGCATTGAGAAAGGAAATCAAGGCCCTCGTGGCTGAGAACGAAGAGCTGAAACAGCTGGTGCTCCTCCTACGCGAGAACCAGGAGCTCAAGTCCGTCCTTCGCGACCAGTTCAACGAGAGAAACCTGCTGCCGAACTTTGAATCCACCCGGCTGGACCAGCAAGGTGGCATGCGGGGGGGGGGGGATGTGGCATGCCCTTGATTCTAACCAAATAAGAGCCCCCAGGCTGCCCTGGGCCCTAACCCAGAGTCTCTGTGCATCCACTCAGTGCTGAGCTGCAGCAGTGTCCCAAGGGTTCAGGGCAGCTGGGGCAGACCTTGGCCTGGAGGCCTGGCGGCTGCTTGAACAAAAGTCAGGCAACACCCCAGCTCCACCATGAAAGCCCCCCCATCTCTGATTAGCGGGCCAGCTGGGAGAAAGTTCCTCGAGGGGCACTCACAAAGGGGCACCCTCAGAGATCAGCCGAGAGCGAAGCCATGCAGAGTGTGGAGGACGAGGAGGTCCCGTGTCCCCTGGTTTGGGCTGTTCCTCAAACGGCAGCAGAAGAATGACCAGGAGAGCATCACCAACAATGGTGGCCTCCACCACCATCTGCCTCAGCCCAAGGGCGATCCAGGTGGAGACCCTCCATGGATTGCTATGAGAACTTCCATATCTCTAAGCCCCCCCCCCCCACCAGGGTGGATACTGGTAGGTCCAAGGTCCACTTGAGGAAGCATGTGCAGAGGGACCTGGGGGCCCATTTCTCCAGCCACCCCCTGCATCCCATCCAAGAAGGACGGGTGGAAATCCATGAAGGATATAGGGCTGCGGGGCGGTTCTTTCCCCTCGGCAACGGGAGGCTGACCCAGGCTTCCCTGTTTGTCCTCCCCACAGAACCTTTATTGAACCAGGCCCTCCTTGACGCTTCCAACTTGGACCAATCCCAAAGTTCCCCGAGCACCATCCTGCGGCTGGGCATTCGACAACGACATCCATCTGGCCTCACAGCCCAGCTTACCACACAGTGTCCTCCACCACCCCCTTCTCCACCAGGGGGAGGAGTCATGGCTTCCACGCCACGGGGGCACAGCCCTCCCCGCTTCCAGGTCTGCTCTCCAAGCCCCATAGGCTCCACTTCAGGTGAGTCGCAGGTGCCCGCTGCAGCTGGCCGAGAGAGGCGTTCTTGCGGGGTACAAGCTTGACTGTGCCAGGGCAGGGTCCTGCAGGGGATGCCTCCCCTCTGGGCATCTCGGGGGAGACAGCCAAGTTTGGAGGTTCTTGGGGCAGGTCTCCCAGCTCGCACTGCACAGTTGGCCTAGCCACACTTCTCGGTCTGATGGGTGATTCTCTGTCCAAAGGGACTCATGGGGTCCAGCACATGTGGGCCACCCCACTGGTGGACTCTGGGAGGACTGAAGCTGACCGTGCTCCAGATGCTTGGGATTCAGCTGCTCCTCCTCCTCAAGCACTCCGCTGGATGGGAAGTTGGCCTGGGGTGCGAGTATGTGCCCGGGTCAGCGCTCATCTATGAGCGATCCTGGTTGTGGCTAGAGCAGAGCTCCGGGGGCTCTAGCGAGGCCTTGCTCCAGCCTTGTCCGCGAGGCATTTGGTTGTGCAATATGGAACCAGGCAGGAGAAGGTGGTGTGACTCATGGCCTGGAGATGGTGCAAGGCCAGTCTCATGAGTACACAAAGGGCACTTCTGGGT
>NW_015388162.1:19246-38301 GCF_001527695.2 Protobothrops mucrosquamatus
TATTACTATCACTTTTATTTTTAATTCTGTTAAAATTATTTAGTCTCTTCGCCTTCTTCTGAAACAATTTGTCTTTCTGTTAAAACTGTGTTGTATTTTTTCTTCGTTTTTTAATCTTAACTGTTTATTGGTCTTTTTTTGCTACATTTTTGCACAATACTTGTCTTTCTATATGCATTACAGATTTCTCATTCTCCATTTTTGTAGCAATCATTTTCATATTCATTTTTCTCTTACCCAGAGTCCCTTCCACTTCCCATCGTTCCATCAGGCATCCTTTTATATATATATATATATGTAATATTTTATTAATTTTCCAATTTTACATTTAAGCATTTAAAAAGCAACGTGGTGGCTGGTTAATCAATAGTTCGATAACAAAATCTTTAGTACAAATCTCAAGTTACAACATCATCTCTTTTTCCCTTAACATTTACTGTCTCGTATTTAAGCTAATACAGTTCTTATTATATCATCTCAATAAAACATCATTATTACATTTATCAATAAATTTTAGCTTATACGTATCTTAATTATTTTTTACATTCAATCTTCATAAACAATCTATATCCTGTTATTATTTTTTTTCCCAATTTTTAGTTTCCCATCAATATTCCAATTTAACCTTTAATATTTTTAAGAAGAAACTGGACAACCATTTGTCCAAAATGGTATAGGGTTTCCTGCCTGAGCAGGAGGTTGGACTAGATGACCTCCAAGGTCCCTTCCAACTTTATTATTATTATTATTATTATTATTATTATTATTATTATTATTATTATTATTATTATTATTATTATTATTATTATTATTATTATTATTATTTATAATTTTCAGGTTTTAAGTAAGCAAGATTTCCCTTATCTCAATTCATAACAGAATCTAATATCCAAAATACACATTTTATCTATTTGAATATAATCTTGTTCTATTTCCTAAAAGTTATCTATTTCCCACCATATTAAATCATCTACTTAATAATACAATATCCCCTTTAATAAATCAAATCCATTATATATATTACCTGGGTTAATCAATAAATCAAACATATTCATAATAATTATTTTTTTTCCTTTTAGGTCTATTTTTTAAATATTAAAAAGATATCCTTATCCTTATTTTTAACTAATTTCCAAATATTTTAAATCTAATGACCAGAATTCCCCTTATCTCAACTTCTCCCTTTAACCCTCTAATTAATAATATTAAATCCCCTCTAATAAATCAAAACCCCAATTTTCTTCAGCCTTATTCTAGCTTTCTTCCTTTGCCAACTAGACTTCCATATCAGTGCTTTTAGATCATCAAATAGATCTTCCTTTATTATTATATATGTTATTTGAAATAAAAGAGACCATTTAATTGCCATTTTTTTTGGAAGGACTAGCCCATTTGTATTCATTAAGGTCTCCCTGTTATTCCAGTTCCCCATGATTGCCCTGATATGTTTATCTTCCATTCAATCTGTTCTTCTTCTTTCTCAAATTTCTTCTGATTTATATAGAAAGTCTTTTCCATTTTCAGTGTTGTCACTCCCTTTTCTGGATTTTCCATTAACTGTTTTTGTTGGTCAATTGAGTCCTCTGTCTTAATATTTGATTGTTCCACTTCTTCTGTTATCTTCTGCATTGTTAGTTGTAGTCAAAGTTTGGGTTTGTGTATCTAAGCTGGCGTCTTGATCTTTTATGTTAGGTCTTATTTTATCACAAGCTGAAAGAATGGTTTCATGTATTGCTTTCAACATGGAAATGATTTTTTCCTGGTCTTCATCCATCTCTTTCACGTGTTTATAAATAGTCTTTATAGTAGAAATCATTTGTCAAGCAAGATTTTATAGTCCAAGGTATTTCATCATCTCATATAGTAACCAATATTCCTCAAATAAAGAGATAGGAAGGCAATTCTCCACATATAACTCTGAGAGTTAGTAAGGGTTTACATTCACAGTTCAAGTAGGCCAGTTATGCCACCCAGCTGTTCTTTTACAGCTGAGTTTCTCACATGTGGTGCCAAGGTCAGAAGAGTCTTATCTAAGGTCTGGGCTTTGAGCCAAGTCTCCGTTAGGAAATAACAAGTTGTAATACCAAACCTCACCACAAGATGTCACCAATGCCATTTAAGATTTTTTAAGTCCAAAATTTTTATAATCCTTTTTCCAATTTTATTTCTTTTTTGTAGATAAAAGCAAACGTCTCCAATAAAAATAGGAAAAATTTTGGTCCCCAAATTTCAGGAACATATAAATCCAATTAGATTAAAGTTGTTCTTTTAGTGCTTTAATTCCCCTGGGTAGTCAGTCGGCGCTATTCTTAGAGGGTGGGATAGAAATTCCCTTTCCTCTCTCCTCACAGGGGGAAAGATACTTCAGGCAGCTTTTACAGGAAAAGAAAGTACTTAGGGTAAAGAGAAGATCAGATCTCACCCAGTTTCATTCACGTTGCTTTCGAAGTGCTTAGTGGTAAGTTTGACTTCGGCTGTTTGCAGCCTAGTGATGGGCCATATTAATATGGCTGGTCTTTCCTCCGCCGGTTTGGAGGGTTGCCCCTGATTGAGCAGGAGGGCTGCTGCCCTCCCGTGATCAAGCTGGGGTCCCCTCCTTGCTCATCGCCCCTACAGGGTGACTTTTGACCCTTTCCAGGGTTCCCCAGCGGAGCAAAACCGAACGCGGAAGATGGAGCTCGCCTTCCAACGGCCGTGGTGGCTGCAATGGCAAACTGGAAGTCAGGCATCCTTTTTTGAGTAAGCCCAGGCCTTTCACTGGCAGTTCTCCACCTCTTCCGATCTTGCATGGCTTTTTTTGAGTCGTCCGGGGTCAGCTTTGACGGTGTCCAGCCACACTGTCTTCTTTGGCGGCCTGGTGTCCTTTCGCTTCTGACTCTTCCAAGCATCATTGCTTTCTCCAGGGAATTCCTCCCCAGGACGGGGCCGGAGGAAGTGAGACCGCAGTTTCAGGATTTTGCCTTCCAGTGACATTATGCACTCCAGTGTTTGCTTGTTAGTCACCCTTGCTTAGTCACATTAATTCCATGGTTAAATATAAAGCATTGCTTGCAAATCAGGGGAATTTTGTTTTATATTAAAGAGTAGCTGAGTGTGGGCTGAAATAAGCCCAAGTGGGGTGGGGGTGTGTGTGTGTGAGGAGACCGAACTTCGTGGCTGTCTTACAAAAGAGAAACATGCAAAAAACCTGAATGGGGAGAAGTTGCCAGGAGAGGCACAATAGCCTGGACTTTACCTGCTTTGATGTCTTTGGCTGGCCTGTCTCAACCTTAAAGTTGCTGAAGTTGAGAATGCTTCCCTAGACACAGGCTCCTCATCCCTGACCTTGACAGCCCCTCTTCTCCTTTGAAGCATGTCCTGGAGGAACCCTCTGCCCACCCCCAGCACAAAAGTTCTGGCAGTGGGAGGTCAATCAATCAATCAGAGTAGAGCCGGAAGGGACCTCGGAGGTCTTCTAGTCCAGCCCCCTGCTCAAGCAGGAGAACCTATACCATCTCAGACAAGTGACTGTCTAGCCTCTTTTTAAAAACCTCCAGTGATGAAGCACCCACCACCTCTGAAGGCAACAACATCATCATCATCATCATCATCATCATCATCATCATCATCATCATCGTAGTAGTAGTAGTAGTAATAATAATAATAATAATAATAATAATAATAATAATAATAATAATAATAATAATAATAAAGTTGGAAGGGACCTTGGATTGTCCTCACTGTCAGGAAGTTTCTCCTTAGTTCCAGGTTGCTTCTCATAATAATAATAATAATAATAATAATAATAATAATAATAATAATAATAATAATAATAATAATAATAATAATAATAATAATAATAATAAAAAAGTTGGAAGGGACCTTGGAGGTCATTGAGTCCAACCCCCTGCTCAGGCAGGAAACCCGGCCTAGACCATTTCGGACAAATGGCTGTCCAGTCTCTTCTTAAAAACCTCCAGTGTTGGCGCATTCACCACTTCTGGAGGCAGGTAGTTCCACTGGTTAATTGTTCTCACTGTCAGGAAGTTTCTCCTTAGTTCTAGGTTGCTTCTCTCCTTGATCAGTTTCCATCCGTTGCTTCTTGTCCTGCCTTCAGGTGCTTTGGAGAATAGCTTGACTCCCTCTTCTTTGGGGCAGCCCCTGAGAGACTGGAAGACTGCTATCCTGTCTCCCCTCGTCCTTCTCTTCATTAAACTAGACATACCCAATTCCAGCAGCCTTTCCTCATATGCCCTCCAGTCCCCTAATCACCTTTGTTGCTCTTGTCTGTACTCTTTCTAGAGTCTCAACATCTTTTTTACATTGTGGTGACCAAAACTGGATGCAGTTATTCCAAGTGTGGCCTTACCAAGGCCTTGTAAAGTGGTATTAATACTTCTTATCTTGTCTTTTGGCGCTTTGGAAAATAAGTTGACCCCCCCTCCTCTTTGGGGCAGACCCTTGAATACTGGAATACTTCTATGCTTCTCCTGTGCCTGAGGAAGGGGCTGCCCACTCAGGACAACCACCCACTTGCCAAAGGGGAGACTTTTGTCTTTGTAACGGAGACGTGGGAATTGCAAAGAATTACGGGAATCCCTTGACTTGCTCCAGAAAGGGAGAGGTTTGTGCGACGTGTGCAGAAGAGTCTTTGGGGACCCCTCCGTCGCACCTTTGGGGCAGAAAGGATGTTGCGGTTGAAATAAGTGTTGGTCTACCTTGTTAATTAAGTACCCCCCTTGAGTTATAGATACAAATTGCTTCCAAATTTAATTTATTTGATTTAATATGACTACCAGAATCTTCCTGCCATATTAAATTGAATAAATTAAATTAAATTAAATCACAGATTTCAAATTCTTTATTTCAAGTTTATTATACCAGTTTCCTGAGTTATCGTAAACTACTTTTGGGGGGTAGATCTGGGTTACTTTGTAACTGTGCATGTAGACAGTCCTAATTCTTTAACCTGGGGTTACATTTCAACATGCATGTGCTAAACAGATAAAAGTGGAATTTAAGAGGAGGTAAACAAGATGTAATCTTTGACAGGAAGATAAAACAAGTCCAGACAACAAACACAATACAACTGTGTGCCAATTAAGATGACATGGGTTGCACAAGAACGGGCCCAGCCTTCATGGGCTGATATTCTAATCTATACGTAGCACATTTTATTTATTTGCATATTTGTAATCCACCCCAACCGACCGGGATTCTAGCTGGCAGTTTACAGTTAAAACCATAATATATAAAGTCTTTCCAAGAGACACCAGGACAAACCAGGGTCTGAGTGTCCACTGGAATAACACGTTTTTAACCAGACCCCAAAATGCCGGAGAAAGGGGACCATCCCCACTTCCAAGGGAAAGAGAGGGGCCGCCCCCGAGGAGGCCTGTCTGGCTCAAAGGGTCCTCTCTGGGGGACGGTCCTGGCTGGGCGGATTCTGCCTCGGCAACACACTCTGAGCCAGGGCAGCACCCCAAAGGTCTGTAAAGGGATGGCGGGCACCTTGGCTGCATTTCCCCCTCCACAGCCAGGCCTGCAGGGCAGCCGTCTCCCCATCTGGGCAAAACGGAAGAGGCTTCGCTGAAGTCTGCTCAGCCTGCCATATGCCTTGGTCCAACACACTAACCCTGGTTAGTATTAAACTTGCTTTGGGGGGGGAGGCTGGTTTAATATAGTTGCAAGTCTGGGGTCTGATATTTTCAATTGATTATGGAAACCTAACCCTGGACCCCAGTTAATTCAGTAATGAAGCCTCTGGTGTGAGTGCAAACGTATGGCCTGTGGGTGGCAGACGGAGAATTCCTGCTTTTAATTGAGTTTTCTCTCTCTTTCCCGGACTCGGACCCTGTGGCTGCTTTGGTTTCTCTTTCAGCTTCGCTATTACGAAAGAATATGTCAGTTCAGTGTACAAGCCAGGTTACGAAGTGGATAGCAGGGCATATAGCTGGGAAGGGAAGGGTTTCCACTTGACCAGCGACCAGATAATGTCCATTAAGCTTTGTGGGAAAACCTTTAATAGGACAATCGTTTTAGTTCGTGCTCCAGCCACCAAGGCAGAAAAAGATTATTTATTTATTTGAAAGGTTTCTAGAGGGCTCCGATTTTAAGCAACTCTGGACAACTCACAATAACAGTGAAACCAATAAATAAAAATATCATGCAATAATAAAAACACTGAAACAAAAACACAAAAACCCTCTCCCAAATCCCACTCCTTTGGCACGCCCCATAACAGGCTCAGCTACCCCCCCCTTCCATACTCTCTCCATAGACCAGGGGTAGGCAACCTTGGCTCTTTTATGACTGGTGGACTTCAACTCCCAGAATTCCTGAGCCAGCATGGCTCAGCTTGGAAACCTCTCCCTTTCCCCTCAGCATGGCTGGCTCAGGAATTCTGGGGGTTGAAGTCCACCAGTCATCAAAGAGCCAAGGTTGCCTACCCCTGGCCTAAACCGTCCCACACCCCAGGAAAAAAATCGGGTCTTAATGCCTTCCAAAAGGCTAGGAAGGATGGGCTGATGGCGGGAGGGTGTTTTATTGTCCACTGGAGATGGACAGAACACACAAGGGAGATGCGCTGCTTGTGACTGGTGACCAGAATGTTAAAGAAAGGTGAAAATGTGGTTGGACTCTATGGCTCTGGACCCTGCCATGAACCAGGGGGTGGACTTATCTGTCCTTGCCACTCCAGTGATTTCTTCGTAGCCAACACTGTCTTCAAGCAACCAAAATGATGGTCTGTAGACACAGACGTCACCTGATGGAGCACAAACTGATCAGTCACTGTTAAAAGGAGGTGGAGAAGCTCAGTTACAGCTTCAGAGAGATGTGGCCAGGCACCGACTGTGGATCACAAGCTGCTCCAGGTTAAGCTGATGAAGAAGAAGAAAGCCAGTCAGCTCCCATGGTGTGGACCAGAACATGTACCCACCAGGTCCAGTCTGATGAAGAGAAGGACCGTGGGTGTGGGTGTGACATGATAGCAGCCTTCCCATATCTGAGGGGTGCCACAAGAAGAAGGGGTCAACCTATTCTCTAAAGCACCTGAGGTCATGACAAGAAGTAATGGAATCTTAACAAAAATATATCCAATCTGGAACTAAGGAGAAATTTCCTGACTGTGAGAACACTTAATCAGTGGAACGACCTGCCTCCAGAGGTTGTGGGTGCTCCAACATTGGAGGTTTTCAAGAACAGTTTGGACGGCCATTTATTTGGAATTGTATAAGGTCTCCCACTTAAGCAGGGGGTTGGACTAGAAGACCTCTAAGATCTCTTCCAATTCTGTTATTCTGATCATCTCTGTGACGTCCTGAAACTCCTCAACAGAGAACCAGAGAAACTGTAGAATGAACTTAAGGAAACCGTTAAGGGGGAATGTGATGAGAGACTGCCAAAGATGGAGAAGCAGAAGAAAGCAAAGTGGATGTCGGAACAAACCATGGAAATTGGTTTTTATTATCGCCTGTTCACCGCCCTGAGTCCCGTAAGGGAGATAGGGCGGTATATAAATTCAATAAATAATAATAATAATAATAATAATAATAATAATAATAATAATAATAATAATAATAATAATAACAACAACAACAACAACAACAACAACAACAACAACAACAACAGAAGCCGAAGCGAGGAAAGACAAAACTCTCAGGAAAGAGCTTCACAGAGTTTCAGAGAACTATTAGAAGAGACAAAGAAACAGCATCACAGCTCCTGTAAAGACACCCAGGACAGCAACAGACGTGGGAAAGCAAGGGGTGTCTTTCAAAAGATCTCTGAACTCAGAAGAGGGGTCCGACTTCAAACTGGCATGTAAGGGACACCCAGGGACAGACAGGAAGCAGCTGAAAGGAGACCAAAGGACGAGGGAAGGAAGACCCAGAAAGACGGAGGATCAGAGATCTCAGCATCCAAGATGCCCAAGGAGAACATCTCATTGTCCTCATGAGAAACTTACATACAAGTCAACAACCCCTGGTCTGGACAGAATATGAGAAACAGACTGGATCCAGGTTGGCAAAAGAGCCTAACAATATGCTTCCCTTATTTATTCAACCTATCTACTAGGTCAGGGGTAGGCAACGTTGGCTCTTTTATGACTCATGGACTTCAACTCCCAGAATTCCTGAGCCAGCCATGGGAATTGAAGTCCACGAGTCATAAAAGAGCCAACGTTGCCTTCCCCTGTACTAGGTATATGAAGGGAAGCTGGGTAGGAAGAAGAGTGCGGTTTTGGAATTGGAGGAAGAAACATCAATATGCTATGCTGATGATGACACCGTGTAGACTGGAGGTCCCCAACCTTTTGGACACCAGGGACCGGTTCCGTGGAGAAAGGTTTTTTCATGGACCGGAGGGGGGCGTGGTTTTGCAGGCTGTCTGCATCCCACAGATGGGCCTTCACTTGTTTGTGTGGCCAGTTTCTGGCATGCCGTGGCCCGATGCTGGTCCACCGACTGGGGATGGGGGACCCCTGGCGTAGACAGTCAAAAATGCAAAGGATTGGCAAGCTCTAGTAATAAAAGTCAAGGAGCAGAGGGGAAAACAGAGTTAAAATTAAATACAAAGAAGAATGAAGTATTGCAGGCTGACTCTTCCCACTGCCAGCAGTTCGATCCTGACCGGCTCAAGGTTGACTGAGCCTTCCATCCTTCCGAGGTCGGTCAAATGAGGACCCAGATTGTTGGGGGCAATAGGCTGACCCTGTAAACTGCTTAGAGAGGGCTGTAAAGCCCTGTGAAGCAGTATATAAGTCTAAGTGCTGTTGCTATGGCGACTAATGACAAGGCACAGCCAGCCTTAAAATTGGCAATGAAGCTTCCGGGAAGATAAACAGCTTCTGCCTTTCAGTGTCAGCCATGAAGAGTAAAGAAAGAAGCCATCGGGAAATTAGCCTGCGGATGAGCCCTCGGTGGAGGGTCCACGAAGACAGCGGAAACGGATGGGTCTGCCCCTCCAAAGATCAGAACCAAGGAAGCCCTGGGGGTCCCTGTGACGGGTCCCTCTATGGAAGCCAGACTGTCCGGAGGGAAAAGGACCCAGATAACCCTCCAGGTTCCTGGCTGTCCACAACTGATAATCTTCCCTGAACTGAAGAGGAGTTTTGTCTGAGGGCGACCTCTAGTGGAGGAGGCCAACCACGGCAAGGCAGGACCACCACCACCCACATACAAAGAGGCACTCACCCCTCCTCGGACCCCACCAAATGCCCCCTCCTGGCCTTGAACGTTTTTTTCCATCAGTTTTCATTTATCAAAATTTGAAAAAGGGCAGATTTTGAAGGATAACGGTTTTGGTTCCTGTGGGTTTTAAAATGTGGCGTTGGATGAAGTTAAAATGCAAATGAAACGGAGGGGAGGGGGATTTCAGATGCCAGAGATGAAACACGTGGTCACCTACAAGCAGAGCGGTCAGTCGGAGCAAGCCTTTGGCTGCAAATGGGGAGGGGGCTCCAGGTGCACAGGCCCAGGAAAGGCGAGTAGCATTCCCGCCTCCGCTCTTTCTGAGATGGGCAGCACTCTGTAGGTGTGCACGCTATGCTCCTCGGGTCCACTCTCCCTGGGCCTCATTCACACAACCATGCCTGTTTTTCTGCCCAAGGACGGACTCGGTCCAGGAGCATCACCGGCTGCCTCCAGCTTGATCAGCAGGAGACCTGTGCACCCTTGCACCCTGCCCTCCAGGCAGGACGCTAACCCCAGGAGGGCTCTGGCCATCGTTGCCGTGCCCTGCTCTAGAGCTGGGGTGCCAGTCATGGCTGGGATGCCAGGGCTTGGAAGCCAGACTTTCTGTTGAAATCTGAAGGTTTTGTGCTGGTGAACAAGCAACAGCTCCGCCAGCAGCTTCCAGCCTTGTAGGGGCAGGTTGCCCAGGAAAGGGGACGCCCCAACAGCTAGCGCACCCACCTAAGGAGTGCCCCCTCTGCACAGAGCTCCTTCGTGAGAGTACATGGGGGGGAGCTACGTCCCTCTGTATAATAAAGAAAAATAAGCACCCGGGCCTGCTGAGCGAAAAGGAGCAGGGGTGTCCAGAAGGGAGCTGAGCCAGCAGGTGGGCGCCCAGCAAATCGGGTGTGTGTGTGTGATGGTGGCACAAGGCAGCAGGGCTAGAGGGGGCGGTAGGTGATTGATAGGGACAGAATACGGAGGTATCTTTCTCTTCCCCCAAAGCATCGGGGAAGACCCCCAGGCCTCTGGGGAGTCAGCGAGAGCCCCCTGCCCTGCCCTGCCATGCCCGGCGCTCACTCAGCAGATGCTCTCTCTGTTCTTTGCAGCCAGCGGCACTTCCAACCCGAAATTCGCCATCCCGGTTGCCCCTCCTGCCTCCCTCCACCCCTCCGGCTCCCGCGGCTACTGCCACGAGTGCGCCTTCCCGTGGCACCCGCACCTGCCGACCTTGTCCCCGGCCGCACCCGGCACCCCCGCCACTGCCTTCCCAAGCGGTGCCCCCCCGGGTTTCCTCCCTTGCTGGCCCCAGCCGGTTGCCCAGCCCTCTCCGCCAGCACCCAGCCCCTTCGCCCGTGGAAGCCCCACCGCCTACCAGGCTTTTGGCTTCAGCCAAGGAGGCCCCGTGCCTGCCCAGGCACTGCCACTCGCCTTTTGGATGGGGGCAGGTGGTGCAGCGGGTGGCGGCGCTCCCTTGGTCGCTGCTCAGGTTCAGAGTGCCCTTCCGCCCCCGCCGCAGGGCAGCCAGCACCCCACCGCCCGACTGCCACTCCCTGTGGCCCCTCCCATCCCGGCCCCACCGCCTGAGGTCGGGAAGGGCGAGCCCCCGGCTCCAGAGGGAGGCCTGCAGCCCCTGCCCACCCTGGAGTCGAAGGAGAGCAGTGGCTCGGTCCAGCGAGAGGGCGCCGCAGACAGCAGCAGCAGCACCGTCGGTGCCAGAGAGCAAGGTGAGAGCGGCAGGCGAGCGAGCCGTGGCAGGGGGGGTGCGAGAGCCTAGGACCCTCTGCCCCGGAGACTGGGCCCAGGCCAGAGGAGGGGGCGGTTGCCTGGCGGAGGGATGCAGGAGGATTCTGCAATGCTGGGAGCCCCGTGGTTCCTTCCAGGCTAAAAAGTTTGGCCCAGGCAAGAAGCTGAGAGCAACATACTTCCAAGTTACTCTGTCAAATTCCAGATGGAATTAAAAGCAGGGAAGTAGGTGTTCCCCAGCCCCATTCCTGGTAGGGTCCCACCCCCACCCTGATCGCCCCGCTGCTCTGCCCCCTTGACTGTGGCCTGGCTGGCCTGGCCTTCTCATGCCCGGATACCGGGTGGCACCCTCACCCATGGCGCTGGCTCAACGCAGCCTCTGGCTGTCCCTGTTTCCTTCTCCCTGCTAGGGCAAGGTGATGCCCAAGTCATCCTGAACCTGCCTCCTTCCCAGCCCCCATCACCCGCCCTGCTTTGGTGCACAGAAATGCATGGAGCAGGGAGAGGTCCTGGCCAGGGCAGCCCACCCACCACCATTGCTCACCGCTGGCTCTCAGCAGCGTCTTTCCCCCTCCCCTCAGTGATGACCAGGCTCTGGGAGGGGCAGCTCCTGGTCCCTGAGAGAGAAGCCGGCCCAGCTTTGGTCCCTGCTGCGGGAGGGGCTGCCTGGGGCCAGGGCCGCAAGGGTCGCTGCTGATTGGCCTTCTCTTGCAGAAGCCAACAAGCAAGAGCGTATTGTGGGCGAGGTGGCCTTCCAGCTGGACCGCCGCATCCTCTCCAGCATCTTCCCTGACCGACTCCGCCTCTACGGCTTCACCGTTCGCAACATCCCTGAGAAAATCTCACAGGTGAAGCGACACCCCCCCTTGCGGCCTGTCCCTACCCCGGGAGGGCATCTGTGGGGCAGGAGGAGATGCTTTCTGCCCTGCGAGGTGTGGCAACAGCCTGCTTGGCCCCTCAGTCTGGGGCAGCCACATGACCCCCTCCTGCGACTCCGCCTGGAGTGACCTTTGGGGCTTTGCATGGGGAAAGCACACAGCCCCCGCCCAGCTTCTCCGGTAGTCAGCAGGGGGCAGAGTAGGTCAGGTAGTTTGCCCCCCATGGCTGGACTGAGCCCTGCCCTTGCCCCACCCACAGAGGCTGCTTTCCCGGGCTCCCTCAGAAGGGGGGGCAGTTGTGGTTCTCACCTCTCCTGGTTAGGGGGCTCTCTCTTTGGGAGGCCCCAAGTGATGCTCAGGCTGTGCCTCTTGCCCCCCACCCATCTCACGCTCCCCGTCTCTCCCCAGAGAGAAAAGGACCCCTTTCTGCAGCTGAGCCTGGAGCAGTCCGACACCATCATGCAGCGCTACCAGAGCATCATGGACTCCCTGAAGCCTCTGGGCTACGACCCCAGTGTCCACCCAGGCCTGACGGAGCGCACGGTGAACACCTTCGGCATCCTTCGTGAGCGGCCAGAAGCCACCAGCCCCGAGGCAGCCACCTACAGCGACATCCAGCACTTGGAGGAGGTGGTGAGGAGCGTGGCTCCCCCCGAGATGGTGGAGGACTGCCTGCTGCTGCTGACCTGCCTCCAGAAGCTCTCGCAGGAGGACGGGAAGCCCCTCTTCATCTGGTGACAACCCCCCCCCCCCGTCCCTCCTTATTGTGCACACCCATTAAAGGCAATAAAGGTCTAGAAAGGACTGGCTCTGTCTCGCCCTCTCAATCCGGAGCCCAAGACCAACGGCTGATGCCACCGCACACCCATGTCTGGGGGAAAAGCTGGACCTTTTGGGGGGGGCGGGCGGCTCTGGAGGTTAAAAGCCTTGGATTAAATATTAACAAATCCCAGGTTGGGATGATTGTGGTGACATAAGCGTGATGTAAAATAGACCAAGCAATGTTTCATAGGAATTTGCACAGCAGCGCCCCGAGTTGTATGCGGATGCCCTGTTTTACAAAAGACAATTGAACTAAGTGTAATTAATGAGGTTGGAGGATCTGCGTATTTTCACCTTCAGGTGTTTCCTAAAAGAAAATTGACTGGTTATCTGCCATCAAGTCACTGTCAGCTCTTCATGACCACCTAGAGTTTCTCCATGGCCATCTGCCTTCAATCTGGTCTTTAGATCCGGTCAGCAAAGGAGCCCAGGGACCTCAGTGCTGGTCACCCCTTCTTCTCGGGCTATTCCCAGCAGTGGAGCTGTGCCTGAGAGAGAGGTCTTCTGCTCATGTGTCTGATGGAGGCGAGTTTGAATCTGGTCATTTTTGCTTCATCCTGGTCTGGTTTGTCTGAGGTCTTGGAGTCCCTGACATTCTGAGGAGCTTCTCCCACCCCCAAGTTCAAATGGATCAATGCTCTTCACCTCCTGCTCGGATCTTGGCTTGCCTGCCTGCTATGAGGCTCTTCCAACTGGTCCTTCTCCAGATTTGCTATCAGAACCTTGACTGCATCTTCTGTCGCTTGCCGTATCTCGGGGTCTCCCTCAGTTCTTGTAGCCTTCTGAATTGGTGATAGCTGAAGGGGGGGTCTCCCTTGGTCTTCTGGGGACAGGCAGCATCTCCTGAGGCGTCGTGGATGCTGACATCTCTGCTGCTCCGTCTTTCAGTACAGATAGTCCTTGACTTACAATCCTAATGGAGCCTGCCCTGCCCTCTGCCGGCTGCCCCTTTGCCGTCGTCTCCCCTCCCTGGTGGATGGCACTGGCCAAGGGGGCAGGCCAGCCTCCGTCCTCGGTTCTTGAGCTCCCGCTGGCTCTCCAGCCTCACCCAATGATGGAGAGAGCTTGGGCTCACCCTTCTGGCCTGGCGGAGCCTGGGAAACTCCCCTTGGCAGATGAGACTCTGCGCTGACCACAGGAATGCCAAGGCTGCAGGCTTGCCCAGGGGGGGTCTGTGACAATTCACTGTGGCCAACTTGCCACAGCAAGCTCACCACGGCCAAGTTGCCCCATTCCATGCCCAGGCAGCAAACATATGCTCTTCCTCCCCTACCACAACAACCCTGCGAGAGAGAACGACTGGGGCAAAGTCACCTGGTCAGTTTTCATGGCAAAGGCGGGACTAGAATTCACCGTCTCCTGGTTTCTGGTATGGTGCCTTAACAATTCTCACATACTTGCAGTTGTAAGTGTGGGGGGGGGAAGCTGCCTAGCATCTGAATTTTGATCATGTGATCACTACACTACAACAGCTGTAACTTCAGGGACCATTCATCAATCCATTTTTCCAGCACTGTTGTAACTTCAAACAGTTGCTGAACCAGTAGTCCAAAGGAAAAATGTGTTCCCACTGAGAAGGTAACTTGGCTGCCCCAGATTAAGGGGGGGGGGGAATAGCCGTTTCCTGTCCCCTATTAGATGCTACCACCTCCATTTCTCTCTCTCTCTCTCTCTCTCCATCCTGCAGGTGTTGGCGGTGGAACAATCTCGCTTCAAAATGCTTCTCAGCGGAGCAGCGGCAGCTCAATTGTCCCGCGGGGCTACTGCTTTGAGTGCCCCATCCCATGGCACCCCCACCTACCAGGCCCCTCTACCCCTGGGGGAGGGCTTCCCCTCACCATGCCAGCCAGTCTGCCCAACCTGCCTGCCACCACCCAGCCAGGCGGGACCTTCATTTCCCCTGGCAACCTCACCGGCACCCAGCTCAGCCCCGTCTTCCCTGGCAGCAGTCTGCCCAACCTGCCGTCTGCACGGCAGGTAGGGGGGACGTTCTCCATCCCCGGCTCTCAAGGGGGGATGCCCCACTGGTACATTGGTAGCTCTGAGCTCCCTAGCACCCAGAACCTCTCCCAGCTGCCCTCCGTCTTCTGCAGCCCCACCAGGCCCACTGCTGGACAAGGAAGGGGGACGTTCTCCATCCCTGGTGATGAAGGGTTGCCCAAATGGTATGTTGACAGCGCCGAGCTCCCCAGCACCCAGAACCTCTCCCAGTTGCCCTCCGTCTTCTACAGTCCCACCAGGCCCACTGCTGGACAAGGAAGGGGGACGTTCTCCATCCCCGGCGATGAAGGGTTGCCCAAGTGGTATGTTGACAGCGCCGAGCTCCCCAGCACCCAGAACCTCTCCCAGCTGTCTTCCGTCTTCTGCAGCCCCACCAGGCCCACTGTTGGGCAAGG
Source organism: Protobothrops mucrosquamatus (assembly GCF_001527695.2). Lineage (NCBI taxonomy): Eukaryota > Metazoa > Chordata > Lepidosauria > Squamata > Viperidae > Protobothrops > Protobothrops mucrosquamatus. Next base: position 34,244 of record NW_015388162.1, read on the forward strand.
AGGGGTGACATTCTCCATGCCCAGCACTCTAGGCAGTCTCGAGCCACCCAGCACACAGAACCTGTCGCAGCTCACCTCTGTCTTCGGCAGTAGCCTGCCCTCCACCCAGCTGATCTCCCAGCTGCCCTCCGCCTTCCTCAGCCCTACCCAGCCTGCTATTGCTGGGCAGGGAGGGGGGACTTTTCCCTTTCCCTGCTCTACAGGGAGTCCCGAGGCGCCCAGCACACAGAACCTGTCGCAGCTCACCTCTGTCTTCGGCAGCAGCCTGCCCTCCACCCAGCTGATCTCCCAGCTGCCCTCTGCCTTCCTCAGTCCTACCCAGCCTGCTACTGCTGGGCAGGGAGGGGGGACTTTTCCCTTTCCCTGCTCTACAGGGAGTCCCGAGGCACCCAGCACACAGAACCTGTCGCAGCTCACCTCTGTCTTTGGCAGTAGCCTGCCCTCCACCCAGCTGATCTCCCAACTGCCCTCTGCCTTCCTCAGCCCTACCCAGCCTGCTACTCCTGGGCAGGGAGGGGGGACTTTCTCCATGCCCTGCGTTCCAGGGAGTCCCGAGGCGCTCAGCATGCAGAGCCTCTCCCCACTGCCCTCCCTCTACATGAAGCCCGCTGCTAGACCAAAAACGAGGATATTCACCTTCCCCAGTGTTTCATGCAGCCCCGAGCTGCCCAGCCCCCAGCAGGTCTCCCAGCTGGCCTCCATGTACATGAAGCCCACTTCTGGGCCAGGAGGTGGGACGTTCTTCCCCAGTGCTCAAGGGACTCCTGAGGCTCCCAGTACGCAGAACCTGTCACAGCTCACCTCTGTCTTTGGCAGTGGCCTGCCCAGCACCCAGATGATATCCCAACTCAGCTCCCCCTTCAGCCCTAGGGTCACTTTCACAGGGGATATGCCCTCAATGACCCTCCCCACCCAGCAGCAGCCCTTCCAGCCCATCGAGACCTCAAGCCCCATCCAGCCTGCCCAGGGAGGGGGGGCTTTCTCCATGCCCTGCATTCCAGGGAGTCCCGAGGCGCTCAGCACACAGAGCCTCTCCCCACTGCCCTCCCTCTACATGAAGCCCGCTGCTAAACCAAAAACAAGGATATTCACCTTCCCCAGTGTTTCATGCAGCCCCGAGCTGCCCAGCCCCCAGCAGGTCTCCCAGCTGGCCTCCATGTACATGAAGCCCACTTCTGGGCCAGGAGGTGGGACGTTCTTCCCCAGTGCTCAAGGGACTCCTGAGGCTCCCAGTACGCAGAACCTGTCACAGCTCACCTCCGTCTTTGGCAGTGGCCTGCCCAGCACCCAGATGATATCCCAACTCAGCTCCCCCTTCAGCCCTAGGGTCACTTTCACAGGGGATATGCCCTCAATGACCCTCCCCACCCAGCAGCAGCCCTTCCAGCCCATCGAGACCTCAAGCCCCATCCAGCCTGCCCAGGGAGGGGGGGCTTTCTCCATGCCCTGCGTTCCAGGGAGTCCCGAGGCGCTCAGCATGCAGAGCCTCTCCCCACTGCCCTCCCTCTACATGAAGCCTGCTGCTAAACCAAAAACGAGGATATTCACCTTCCCCAGTGTTTCATGCAGCCCCGAGCTGCCCAGCCCCCAGCAGGTCTCCCAGCTGGCCTCCATGTACATGAAGCCCACTTCTGGGCCAGGAGGTGGGACGTTCTTCCCCAGTGCTCAAGGGACTCCTGAGGCTCCCAGCACGCAGAACCTGTCACAGCTCACCTCCGTCTTTGGCAGTGGCCTGCCCAGCACCCAGCTGATATCCCAACTCAGCTCCCCCTTCGGCTCTAGGGACATGCCCTCAATGACCTTCCCCACCCAGCAGTACCCCTTCCAACCCATCGAGGCCTCAAGCCCCATCCAGCCTGCCCAGGGGGCCAATTACCTCAGCACCTCTATCTCCCCTCCCTCTGGCCCTTGCCCTCCCTCCTACATGGTCCCCTCCTGGGATTCTTATGGCGGTTTGCAGCTCCCACCCCCTATCAGTGACCCCTTTTCCCAGTTCTCCTCTGAACTCTTCCCCTCGGGACCTGGCACGGGATCTGACCTCGGGAAGCCCCCCTGGCCTCGGCCACCTGGGCTGCCACTGCCTGCCATGACCAGCATCTCCCCACCGAACCTCTCCGAGTATTCACGCTTGCCTGGAAACATCTATAATCTCGGGGGGGACCCCAACCAAGCCCCATACAGTCCTGGCCAATTTTCTCCCTATTCCCCATCTGGCATTTTCTCCCAGCCAGACATCTGCAATCCATTCAGCCCCGGCAGCTCTATTGGCACAATTGGCACTCCCGATGGCAGCCCTTTTGTTTCAGTGGTTCCAGGGTCCCCAGACATGTCCAGCCTCTATGGGCCGATGGCGCTAGGAGATGCAAGGAGCATTTCTGGTGGCCTAATGACCCCGTCCGGCACATCTGCCTCCAGTGGCACCAGTGTCTTCAGGTCGCTGGTCCCAGACGCCACCAGCCCTTTTCTGTCCCCGGCCAGCTGCCCTGACATGTCCAGCCTGTACGGCCCCATGTTCCCGGCCAGCTATGTCTCCAGCCTCTATGGGTCAATGGTCCCAGCCAGCACCACCGGCTCTAGCAGCCCGCTCTTCTACAGCACCCCCTCCAGCTTCCTCAACCCATTAGTTCCAGCTAGCTCTCCTGGCACCATTTGTGTCCCATCGCCCATCCAATTCTCCCCACTGGCCACTTCACCCGTCCCAATCATGAGCCCCAGACCTGTCACTCCGCCCGTCCTGCCCAGCCCCATAGGCCAAGCCCTCAGCCCAGAGCCCGCTGAGAAGAGTGATCGACGCACACAAGCCAGTGCCGTGAGCAAAGGTAAGGGTCTGTGGAGGGGGAAGGAAGAGCAGTCAGGGATGGGGGGGGCTCCCCCTGGCCCCATGGCACCCAGCATGCCTCTGCCAGGTTCAGCCTAACTGCTTAAGACTGGAGGGGCCGGCACAGCCCTCCGGGCTGCAGGGAAGAATGCCAGCGCAGAAGTACGAGGGGCTCCTTTGGACCTCTCCCCCTGGGCAAAAAAACTGAGGTTCCCTGCCACTTTGGGTAGGTAGAGCTCAGTCCACCTGCAGTCCTGCTCCTTGCAGACATGCCAGCCCACAGGTGGCTGCCCCCAGGAGGCCGCAGCTGTAGGGCCTACTCCAAGGCCTCCTCCCCAGTCGAGCTACCTTTGAGGCCTCTGAGAGTGACCGAGAGGTCTCCAGACGATCCGCCCAGCCTCGTCCTGGGGCAGCACAGATCTGAGCCAGGCATCTGCTTGGAAGATGGTGGGGGGCAGGCGGGGAGGAATGAAATCAGATCCCCTGACTGGGCACAAGGTACCTTATAGATGTGGTCAAACACCTCCTGGCTCATTTGACTGTTGTTGGTTGGGTATTAGAGCTTGTTCCTGGATAAACATTTGGAATACCCTGCCAGTCCTGGGAAAGACTGGACTTTGTTTTCTGGTTTTGGATCATTCCCTTGTGGCAAAAGTGCCATCTTTCCTCTCCCTTGGCTACCAGGAACCCTGGGCATTGGGCTCTCTGATATGCAGCCGTACCCATCAGATGGGTCAGCTTTCCAAAGGCTGCCTGGGCAACCCCAGGGGCCCAGGTAGGCTCTTCCCCGTGGTTTACTGTAGGTTATAATACGTGGCACACCTTTCAGCTTGGCCAGGTAAGATTTTGCCCCTGAGAACACAGCAAGCGTCCCGTATGTAGCGACAGCCATCTTTGCTTTCAGGTGTGCTTCCCCTGGCCTTCGCCTGACGCCTTCTGTTAGGCCTCAGGGGACAAGGATATGGCTCCACACCCGATTCCTGGAGAGACCTCTTCTGGGGTAGGAGTTGGAGGCGCCAGGCTAAAACTCGGGAGACAGGGAGCTCTACTCCTGTCTTAGACACAAAGCCCGATGGTGACCTTGGGCGAGTCCCTCTCTCTCCGACCCTAGGAAGAAGGCAGCCAGGAAGGAAGGAAGGGGGGGGAACTGCCATCAGTCAGGGGAGCTGGCTCCCCAGGCAGGCGAGCCAAATAGCAGGTGAGAAGAACGGGCTGTGGCCAAGGAAGATGAGCCCCTGGG